>NC_056624.2:180150923-180223423 GCF_002870075.4 Lactuca sativa | reverse complement strand
GGGCGGAATGGAATTCAATACTAAAAATGAAATCTTTATTTATATTTAAATATTTTTTTGTTTATTGTAAATGCATAAAACAAAATTTTTTGATTTTTATTTATTTCTGTATATATAATGAGAGCATTTTGGTCTTTAATAAAAAAGAAAAAATGAAAATATTGAGTACCTTTGATGGAAGCAATCATGACCATGAAAGTCTATTGCACATTGGTGAAAGCTTTTGAACTGGTTTCAGGAAAGGAATAAGTTCAATCACCGGAAACAAAGAACAAAAAAATGAATTTAGAAATTACTTTTTCTTTGTGTAATTCAAGTGCTCAAAAGTTGTTATGTTGTGAACAAAAAGAATTCAAGTTAATCATTACACATAACGATGAAGTGGTAAATTTTTATGTTTTAACAAATACTTGAGAAAATATCACTTGAGATGATAATATGAATATACGACCGTCATCTAAAACATATGACATAAAAATATGGAGTTTTATAATGAAAATGAGTGATTCTAAAATGTTGACCTCAAACAACATGTCTATTCTATTTTATGTGGATGAAAAAGGGTGATTTATCCTAAAAAAATCAGAATGCACCCAAACATAATGAAGATACTGTTGGATTAGGTGTCTAAGCCGATAACTATTATTGGTATGTATTCGACTCGAGAGTAGCATGATCCATTTGGGTTGCATATCATCAGGACAATTTGTTAGGATGGACTTTTGAGAGAAGATTATTTATGGTTTATTAATATATTATAAGTAATAATATATTAATATGAGATCATATGTTTTAATTAGTATTGATCAAGAATTAATTTGGAATTAATTTAGTGATCAAAAAAGACTAATTAAATCTTTGGGGACTAATTATGATAATTAGTTATATTTATATGTGTTGGGCTTATGACTCATGTTGGACCAAGTTTATGTATGGACATAAAGAGTTGGGCCACATGAACCATTGATCATAAAACCCATGGGTATGGATTATGGGTTATACCCATGACCCTTGGAATCCTACATATAAATAGGTTACTCCATAGCCAAAATCACCACTTCTTTTCTTAGAGAAATATGGAGGTGTTTTGGTGCATGGAATTCTCTCTCAAGAGCCACCTCTGTCCTAGGTGTGTTGTGATTCCATTTGAGGCATTTCATACTATTGGTGCTAAGCTCTTAAGGCCAAATACATCAAGACTTCAAGCCACATAAAAGGTATGTTTCCCTAACTAGTATATTATATGGTTTATGTCAAATGCATGCTAGTTATAAGTTTAATGCCTGGGAAACCATTTGCATGTATAATTAGTGAAAACATAGATCCAAGGTATTTAGGGTTGTATGTGCACCATAAGATGTTGTATTATACCAAAACCTAACAGATACTGCCATATATGCCATCTCTAGATCTATAAAAACTCATATCTTAATTTCAACAAAAGGTATAAGCCTTCAAATCCATTCTAAATTTCAATCGCAAGGTTACATTTAATTCATATATAGACCTTGAAATCGAACATATTTTCTATCAACTTCAAATATTATATTCAAAATTAATGTATGTTCCATTAAATTTTAGGCCATGATGTAGAGAATTGCCAAATGCCAATTTCCCAAGTTGTTTTACTTATCAGAAAACACGAATGAATTAACTAGATGAAATCATGTTTTGTTAAATAAACAAGCATCAAAGTTTTCACAAAAAATCAGATAACTATAGCGATAGAATTTAATTCCGATGACAGATAGTTGAAAATGAAATTACAGTGATTATTTGCAATTTATCAATATTCACTGTGATGTGGTTTTAATGTGTAAATATTTACCTGGTGATCAATACGAGAAAACATGTTATCCCCATTTCAGAAAGGGAAAGCGTTCATTACTGTGTTGAAATTCAAGGTACATGTTTGCTTGAACAATATTTGCACTTCTTGAAACATTAACTTGAACTGAACAGTCATTTACAAGGTCTACTGTCACCTGGGAAATATGAAGATTTGAAAGAATTAAAAACTATTGATGCTTTATAAAAATATGTGAAGTGGATAATTAGAATATTACTTACCAATGGGTTGATCTTATTGGAGTCACCACTGAGTCAGTTCATAGCATCTCATATACAAGCAATGTCAACTACAGCTAGAACTCCAGTAAAATCCTAAGAAAATATCATGGATTATTTTGAATGAACAAAGGAATGCAAAGTTGTATACTTGTATTAAGCCAATATACCTTGATATTAAAGCAAAGCAACTAAATCTGGTTCAGGACTTTCGTCGAGCAACTTGCGTGCACTTCAGAAAACCTGACACTTTGAAAACAAATTGACTATATTTTCACCAGACGGGTCTATGTTAAAGAAAACAACAATATTCATAAGGACACACATAAAGGAAAAGAGCACTAAAATTTTATATTTTCACAAAAATGGTCTTCTTAATAAGAAACCTTCTAAACTCTAAGTAATTTCAATATCACGTACTGTATTGAATCCGATAACTAACTCAGTATACGAACAAACATATAATAAGCATATAGATTGCCAACTTAATTTTAGCAATGTAGAAAAGAAAAAGTGAGATCTGATCTAAAAAATCGAAGAAATGCAGAAAAATAAAAACCTCTATTTAGGCAACTTCTGGTGGAGGAAAATTGAGACTGAGATCGAGAGTTAGGGATTATCTTCTTCGTTTAGGTCTTCAATCCACAAAGGAGGCCGAGATAAAGTTGGTGATTACGGTATACTTTGGGGAACGAATTCATGGATGATAAAACGATTCAAAATCAAAGCATCTTCAGTGGAGTTTTTTCTATGAAGAACATGAGATCAAGGAGTGTGGCAGCGAAAAATGAAAGCTGGATGGATCTAGATGTAATCTAAAGCGAAGTGATGATAATACATCTGTGTGTGTGTGTGTGAGAGAGAGAGGAATGGATATGTACGTATGTTTTGAAGTCAGTTTTTACATTCCTAAATTGCCCTCTCTTTGATTTATTTAACATGCCCATTTTCTTTAGTTTTTAACTTATTTACAAAAATGTCACATTGCATCTTGACCTTTTTTTTTTTTAATCTAGTGGTCTAAAATTAGTTATCGGGTTCTCAGGAACTATAGGTTTTTAAATGATCATTCCCCTCTCTCTCTCTCTGTATATATATATATATATATATATATATATATATATATATATATATATATATATATATATTAAGTGTAAGACCTATGTATTACATGGGTTCATTTTAAAGAAAAATTAACTATGAAATTCTTATTAATTTGAGAAATTTGAATTTATAAGAAAAATAATGAATTATTAAAATTAAAGTGTTTTTTTTTTTTAAATTTAAACTAATAATTTAGATGAATAAACATAATAATGATTTAATTTAGAAATTTTGAAATTAGAAAAAAACATCAATTAATGATTTATTATCACATTTATTGCAATTATTATATTTAAATATTATGTGAAATTTAATAAAATGGAAAAAAACCAAAAAATGACCTGTGCAAAAAATTTAATTGAAAAAAACCTCAAAATGACATGTGGGCAAATCAATAAAAATATGACATATGGTAAAAAGATTTTTATTTATTACAATATATATATATATATATATATATATATATATATATATATATATATATATATATATATATATATTTAAGAAAATACAAAAATATATAATAAAATATTATTTTCCTCACAGGATACAACAAAATAATAACACTATGATTTCTAATTTTGGTTTTATAGTTGTTGAGTTTAAATTTATCAAAGTACAGCTCCATTTACTCACTCTCTAAAATTATTTGAATTCTCTATGAATAATTACTTACAAAATAACAGCAATATTCCCTCATAATTTTCATCCAAATCGGGTTCATGTAGACTGACTGGTTCAGACCTGGTCATGTAAGAGTCCAACTGAGTCGTGGACCCCGGTCTGGCCACCGAGTGCAGCTGTCCGAGTTGCCATTTTCATTTCGTGTCGTACCTCCGCCAAGAATATAAAACCCCCCTAAAAAAAGATATCCCTTTCTAAAGAGTCAGAAATACAAAATCCAAATCATATTACAATTTCCATTACATAAAGTATAAGTCGGTGAAGCTTTAATGCTCTGGAACTTTTGATTCCTGCCCTGGAAAAATAAATTACCTAAAAAAAGCAGGAAAGAGACCGAACTCTTCTTTTGAGACGCAACTTATGGACAAAAAAAAAAAAAAAAAAGAATTAACAATGTTCCTTGTGCATTTTTATAATATTTTTAGTTTTACATAAATCTAATTTTAGTTTAAATATTATTCGAAGGATGTTTGCATCTGTATTTTAAAATTAAACAGTTACAATAAAAAAATATATAAAAATAGAGTGTAAATATGTTTCTTTAATCATAGATAAACAATTTTAAAAATTCTTGTATGAAAATTCTGCCTTTTCTATCAATTGTATTTTAGGTTATCTTATTTATCAATGAATTCCCATATAAAATTAATTTCTAATAATTATTTTATTCATAATAAGTATTATTATATTAGTCTTATAAAAACTTCTAATTTAAAATAATAGGTAGTAAATTGAATATTGTTTTTCCATTAAATATACATTATGTTATTGTTATTAAATTTATTTTTAATTTTTTTTTAATATTTCATTGTCTTTAGAAAATTAAATTAATAGACATTGAATATAAAAGACCGAATGTCGACCACAACTTGCAATCAAAATAATTAGAATATTATGGAGAAAAGATATTCAAGTAGCAATATATTTTCAATAAAATAATAGAAAAATAAAAGGGAATACAGAAAATTTTTGAAAAAAGAAAATGAACATTGTTTGCTTCGATTCCGATGGGCATGGAAAAAGAACAAAATTCGCTTGTCTCAATGACAGTGCTCTACTCACTGATGCTTATTCTTCTCGCTTTTCTTCTGTCCTTTTCACGCTTCCCTCCTCCTCTCAATCACTTTCCCAAAACCCATTTCCCTGATCTTCCTCCTCTCGATTCACTCATAACCCATCGTTGAATCATCTCCATCAATCTGCTTTTACTTCTTCATCTGGATAGCCTTCTTTCTCTCGCAATTTCGACGTTCATTGAGCTTTTTCATGCCTATTCCCAGCTCCCGTTAAAGACCCAGATTTCCCCATACGGGTTCTTCGAATTAGGGTTTTTTTTAGTTCGTTTCCGTGTTGGGGAGACCTTGTAAGGGGATTTGTTTTCCAATTAGCCAAGAAATAATGCCTGTTGCAGGCACTGGAATGGTTGCTGAAGAGGGAAGAGCACCCTACTCGTTTGCTTTAGAATACGAAGGTCCCCCAATATCACACCATGATCTTCCGCGAGCTGTTCCAATTGATATTCGTAAGATTCCTGTGGCTGCGGTTGTTCACAAGTCACGCTTTCCTGATAACACTGGTAAACACTCTATGCCTATTGTACAACCCATTCTTGCATCCGACATCGCCACCAACTTCGCCAAATTAGGTACTACCGATACTATTATTTCTCCAACTTCTGTAATTTCTTTTAGAAACGAAGAAAATTGTAATGGTAATGATTCCGTTTCCAAAGACCTAGGGTTGGGTACCGGTACTGAAACCGAAACCACTGTTTCTCCAGCTCATGACGGTGGGTTTGAGGAAAGAAGTTCGAGTAATCCCGACGCGTTCATTAGTTCAGGTGAGTTTCTGGATATGATTAACAGCTCGGCTGGACTTGGGTCGTCTTCTGTGAGCCAAGATCACTCATACGAGCTATCCGGCAGGGGTGAGAGCTCAGGTACTTTAGGATTCTCCGATAGTTTTGATAAGTCGAGAGATTTTTCCGGAAATTCACTAGCGTTTAGAGCTTCAAACGCTTGCAAGGAGAGTCTAGATTTCAATGAATTGAATCAATCCGATTGGGTGTCAAACGGGTCAAGGTTGAGCTTCGACTATCCATCTTCACGTGTCTCTTCTCTCAAAACTGGAGATTGTAATAATGAAGAACCCGTTTGTGATAAAAGAAGCAACCCACTTGTTACTTTTCGGGACATTGAATCTGAAGATGAAGATTTTCTTGATGAGCTTAATCAACCTCAACCTGATATTGTACGTTTAAAAAGAGAACCAGAAGTGAAAACAAGAAAAGGGGCTTGCTATCGATGTCTTAAAGGAACCAGATTCACTGAAAAAGAAGTCTGCATAGTTTGCAATGCAAAATATTGTGTTAACTGTGTGCTTAGAGCAATGGGGTCAATGCCAGAAGGAAGAAAGTGCGTCACTTGCATTGGATATTCCATTGATGAGACAAAGAGGGGCAAATTAGGAAAATGCTCTCGAATGCTAAAACGCCTCCTTAATAACCTTGAAGTTAGACAGATAATGAAAGCAGAGAAACTATGTGCTATCAATCAATTACCTTCAGAGTACGTTTGTGTAAATGGGAAACCTCTTTCTCATGAAGAGCTTTCAATACTTCAAAGCTGCCCAAATCCTCCTAAAAAACTTAAACCTGGAAATTATTGGTATGATAAAGTATCTGGCCTTTGGGGAAAGGTAAATCTTTAATAATCTTTCAAAAACTTTTTCATGATTACCATTTCTTTACATGGAAATTAATGGTTGTTTTGATTTATATCTATCAACAGGAGGGAGAAAAGCCTTTAAAGATTATTAGTCCACATTTAAACGTTGGTGCCCCAATTATGCCTGATGCTAGCAATGGAAACACAGGTGTTTTTATAAATGGTCGTGAGATTACTAAAGTTGAGCTAAGAATGTTACAGGTTTGTATTTCTGAATTTTCAAATGATCTATATTTATTATTTCCACTTATCATGTGAATTATTAAATTTTGCAGCTATCTGGAGTCCAATGTGCTGGTAATCCTCACTTTTGGGTTAATGATGATGGATCTTATCAAGAAGAGGGACAGAAAAACACCAGAGGATATATATGGGGAAAGGTGACACCTTTTTATAAATATGTTTCATGTTTATTTTTTCTGTTGTTTTTGAATATTTTGTTATAACATAAAGTTTTATTTCAGGCTGGAACAAAGCTGGTTTGTGCTGTTTTGTCACTACCAGTTCCATCCAAGACAATTTATCCCACTGGAGAGCAATTGAGCAACACACTTAGTCAATCAATCCCAGACTATTTTGACCAAAATGCCCCTCGGAAGCTTCTTTTAATCGGATGCTGTGGATCTGGTACAAGTACAATTTTCAAACAGGCTAGAATTTTATATAAAGAGACCCCTTTTACTGATGAAGAACGTGAAAGTATCAAGTTTATAATTCAAAGCAATGTCTATGGCTACCTTGGAATACTCCTTGAAGGGCGTGAACGTTTTGAAGATGAAGCATTGAATGATATGAAGAAAAACGATACTTCTGGTACTTAATTTTTGCTCTCATACTTCAAGGATTAATTAATTATTCTACAAATCTTGAATTTTTTTTTTTTTGGAAATGGTGTTGCAGAAAATGAGAAAACTTTGTATTCAATATGCCCAAGGCTGAAAACGTTTTCTGATTGGCTGCTTAAAACCATGGTGGCTGGGAATCTTGAAGACATATTCCCAGCTGCAACAAGGGAATATGCTCCTGTTGTTGAGGAACTCTGGAATCATCCAGCCATGAAAGCCACTTACAAGAGGAGAATGGAATTGGAGATGCTCCCCAGTGTTTCCAGTTATTTCTTGGAGCAGGTATGTATAACAAAAACAGTAAAATTACAAATTTAGTCCCTGTGGTAAACCAGAAATTGTGGGGTATGTCCAGCTGTTTCATTTTATTGCACATGTGGTCCTTAAAGATTAGTTTTGTTAAAAAACCTTGCAACAAAATTAATGTTTAAGAACCACTCATGCAATAACTTTTGACATACAACAGGGACTAAACTGGTAATTTACTCAAAAAAAAAGTTAACAATGTAAGAAAGCAGATTTAATAATATGTTATTGTGTGTGAATTTTTCAGGCTGTTGATATATTAAGAGCAGACTATATACCTTCAGATGTGGACATATTGTATGCTGAACATGTCACCTCTTCAAATGGTCTTTCAAGCATTGACTTTTCATTCCCTCCATTATCGCCTGATGAAACCAATGACACAACTGATCAACATAATTCTCTACTCAGGTTCGTTTTCTTTTAAAAAAAAGTTACAATATTTATTCTTATAACTCTGTAAAAACTATTAACTTTGTATATTTTAAACTAAACCAGGTTCCAACTCATAAGAGTGCAAGCAAGAGGCTATGGTGAAAACTGCAAATGGCTAGAAATGTTTGAAGATGTTGGAGTAGTCATAATCTGTGTTTCCTTGAGTGATTTTGACCAATATGCAACCGATATAGATGGAAATTTGATGAACAAAATGATCCTAAACAAGAAGTTCTTCAAGAGCATTGTGACACATCCAACATATGATCAAATGGAGTTTCTTTTAGTGCTAAACAAATTTGATGTGTTTGAGGAAAAACTGGAACGGGTCCCACTAACTTGTTGTGAGTGGTTCAGTGATTTTAAGCCGATAGTGAGCCGAAACAGCCACAACAAGAACATAAGTAGCAACAACATTAACCATAGTCCTTCAATGGGACAAATGGCTTCACATTATGTTGCTGTGAAGTTCAAGAAACTGTTTGCATCAATCACTGATAGAAAGCTGTTTGTTTCAGTGGTGAAGGGGTTGGAGCCTAATAGTGTGGATCAAACATTAAAGTATGCAAGGGAGATACTTAAATGGGATGAAGAGAAACCCAATTTTAACTTTAATGAATACTCCATGTATAGCAGTGAAGCAAGCTTAGATTCCCAATGATAATGATCCTACACCCTTTAATGTACATAAAATGGTCAAGAACAAGGTATTCCCAATTTGATTTGGTTTAGCTCTTTGGTTGGTTGAGTTGTATTATAAATGAATCGAAATTTAGGTGATGATATAAAAATGTATGTATGTATCTATATTTGTTTGTTTGACTAGCAAGTTAATTAAATCTTGTTTTCATGGCTTATTTTGGTTGTGCATGTAACATGTTGCTTCTTTCAAAGTTATTAAGTATACATAACTTGGGTATGCTAACAATGATGAACCTCAACAAAATTTCCAAAAATGCAGAATCAAGAACATAAAGAAACAATTTTTACCCTTTTAAAACTTGTCCCATTTGGTCAAAAGGAAATAGTAAACGGACAATATCAAAAGAACAATTACAAGATCTTGATCATTTGGGTCAAAAAGAAGAAAAAGAAAGAAAGTTAAGTTGTAGATCTAATGATGGTAACATGAAAAACATTTTGGTGTGTGTGAATCAGCTCAAAAACACAGATATGCCCAACTTTAATACCATTTTCTTTGACAAACATCATCCAGTCACCATACCCTAAATAATCATCATCATATGCAAGAACTTCCCAAGTCTTTTGTCTTCCACCATTCGTAAGTTTAAGCAAATATTTGCTATGCTTCTTGCCACCACTCCAATACTTCTTTCTGAACTCATTTGGTACACGCTGCATCCATGGAAACAGATTAAAAACTCACTCAAGAATCAAGAATCAAGATCTTTTTTTCCTTTTGTGGAAAGATATAAACCAATTCATTACCAGTCCTCTTTTTCTCGCAAGATATGTTTTTTGGATGAAAGCAACGAAGAAAGGTTTGTGGGATTTGAAAGTAGCTTTAACTCTTCCAACTGTCAAACTCTTTCTTGAATATTCACCTCCAACTAAAATAAAATCAAGTTATTCATATTAAACCACTTGTGTTGCAAGAAATCAACATCATAAAGAAAAAAATTTAATGCATTCAAACAAACCATTAATCTTGACCCTAGGGCTTTCATCTTCACTCGATGAACATGTCTCTTCTTCTAACTTTACAGTCTTCGGTTTAGTAAGTTTGACTTGTTGTGGAGTCTTTCTTGACATCTCTTTTGTAGAGTTTCTGAGTGGATCTTTCTTCATAGGAGGATAAACTATCTCCGATGCACTTGTATCGAATATAATCACACCAAATATGGAAAACCCTTCGTAGTTGAACATCAACAAATGCCCAAATCTTAATCCGTAATGTTCTGCAAATTCCGGCCAACCGTTTTCCAGCCAAATCTCATCCCCTGATTTCTGTATGTCAACTCGCCAAACGTCACCGTTTGGTACCTTCAGTATCACTCTTTCCGACAGATCTTTTCCATGCTTCTCTGTAAACTTATTCGGCATCCTCTGTTTTTATGAAAAAAAATAATAATAAATTTTTACTCATCGAGATTCTTATGTGTAAAGGAATATGAACTTACAATGCCAGTAGATTGAGTATCGTCGGAGAGAATGACTTTGAGAAAGTTGACTGGACTCTCCGGCGGACTCAAACGGCGGTGGGATTTCATTGTGTGATTTGGGAATGGGGAAAAAAAGGGAAGGGTGGTGGAGCAACTTCTTGGCTCTTGGGTTTCCGGTTATCATGATTATATAGACTGCATGGCTATGAGGGACGTTTAACTTCTGCATTAATGTTGGCTGGAGGCTTCATTAAATATGGAAATTGCAATTAAGTGCTTGTATCATCTCATTATCCAAATAGACGATTTAGTTTTTTATTATTATTATTATTATTATTATTTATTATTTTATTTTTTTAACCGACATATATAAATATATAATATCCTCTTAAACTGCCACCTAATTTCACATATTTTTTAGGGACAAGACTTGAACCCTAAAAAAAAAATAAAAAAAATAAATCTGATACCACTATATTAGAAACCATTGATAAATAGACGATTTAGTACCTAACTTTTTCCAATTAACTGAGATGTTACCATTAGGGCATCTAGTATATTTTATCAAGGGGTTTCTTAAATAAAATAATAAAACCCGATCATCGTTTTAATCTTATCAAACCTTTTAAATTTTAAACATTGAACTTTTTTATTTTTTCTTTATCATAATAAAGTTAATAATGATTATTTATAAAACTATTTTATTTTTTTAAAAAATCAGTTATCTAAATTATATAAAATCATATTAATATTTATTATTGTTTTTATTTTCTGATTTATAAATCTTTTAAAATTTTGATGTTGTGATCGAATATATTTCATTTAATATTGTTTTTTTTACGTTCGGTATGTTAACATTATATAACGTTGTTTTTGACGTTTTGATCAAATAAACAAACAATTATCAATCATCCATTACAATATTTAATGTTTTTTTTTATGTTTTGTTTGGCTATATTATTCGTTTATGTTTATGTTTGTTTATGTATTCGGTTTTAAAGAGTTATATGCTTATTTGATAAACAAATGATCTTATACGATTCTAAATGTTATAATACGATTCTAAATGTTATATTTTGTTTGTTTACATCATTTAACTTTATAATTTAAAAGAATACCTTTTTTAAACATCCAAACATTTATTAATTAATATTTTAATCTTGGATAAAAATACATATAAGTTTTCATACAGGTTAATCCGAATCGGCTTTTAATAATCCAAATCCATAATGTTTTTTACAACAAAGGAAAGCCATTTTGTAAAAAAAAAAAGTGGAAAGAAATACGTTAACCAGAAAATAAAACATAAGTAAAAAGTTTGAAATGTTATAAAAGTTCAAATAAACTTGGAAAATATAAGAAAAAAAGTTTAAAAAGCATGAAAAAAAATAATAAAAAAGTTGTAGATAGAGTTTAAATGTTTTGACGTTTAAAATGGAGTTCTAACATAATAAATTGAAAATATATAGGTTAATCTGAAAAAGGGTTTTAAAAACCAGATCATTCAAAGAGGCGAAAGTTCAAATGTCGAGATGAAACGTAAAATTTCGATCAACCGGGATTGTATAGCGGCTCACAAACTTTTGGTATGTAATTACTTTGCCCCTAATAGTTTAAAATATTTATGTTTTTAATTTAATCTAATTTAAAAAAAAAAAGATAAATATTATGAAGTGATAACCATTTTCAAAGGCTAATGATTTGGTAGCGAGCTTGTAGTGGAGTTGATGTGCCACTGAGTTTGCAACACTTTTTTAAAAGGTTGGTGGTGACAATACCATGGCGTGCGCGCGTGTATATATATATATATATATATATATATATATATATATATATATATATATATATATATATATATATATATATATATGATAAAATTATTATTTAATCAAATAAAGATAGATATTAAATGATAATCATAATTATTTTTTTTATCGAAACTAATTAAACTCATCATTAATGCCAACAATAATATTCTTTCAGAATGAATTCATATCTAGGTTTTCATCTATGGATTCATGTTTTGTTTGATGATCACTCACTCAAAATACAACAAAGTTGCTTGGAACATGGGGACCGAGAGTGTATTCTATTGTATTCTATTGTATTCCTAATAGAATACACTATCATTCTGTTAGAAAAAATTCTTATTCTGCTAGAATACACTATCGTTCTCTATGTTCCAAGCAACTTTGTTGTATTTTGAGTGAATGAGTCCTCAAACAAAACATGAACTCATAAATGAAAACTTAGATGCGAATTAATTCTAAAAGAAAATATTATCGCTGACATTAATGTTGAATTTAATTAATTTCCATAAAAATGAATTATAATTATGGATATCATTTAATATATCTATCCCTATTTGATTAAATAATAATATTTTTTAGTAAGTTCATATTGGTGCATTATAGCATATAATAAATGTTGGGAACATATGAACCTTTATCTCTCTCTCTCTCTCTCTCTCTCTCTCTCTATTGGGGGTGATGTTTATGGTGTTAAGACGACGTTATGGAGGTGCCATGTAAACACATCTACATACCTTAAAGGCCCATACCGTGTAGTGTTAAAGAACTACGGATCTTTGTATACCTTTTTTTTGAAACGACAAATCTAATCTACTCCTAAACTAATACCACCTAATTCCACCTATGTCCACAACGGGACTTGAACCCTCGACCTCAAAGAGGGAGAACACCACCTGATACCGCTGGGCTAGAAGCCCTTTGGTGGATCTTTGTATACCTATTTGTGAAATTTCCAAGTTTCTTTAAATTACATGAATCTAATACCAACCTCTTATATTACTTTTATTTTTTCGGGATAAAAGTAATTAGATAATATTTTCAAGATATAATATTCTTAAGGCAAAACATGTTTTCTTACTAACGATCAATGTATAGCCAAGACGAGTATGAGCCGAGATTTAAAAATATCTAAATGGGCAAATAAAATTTACATAATAATTGCTACGTAGTATCCCTCTAATTTGAAGGAGATGACAATGACTTATATTTAATATTTAATAGGTCTGATAATTGTGTTGTGTTCGGGTTGGCGGGTCAAAATACACCAATTCAAACATGACCCATTTAATTATATATGTTACAGGTTGACGAGTTTGGAACATAAACCAATATATGATCTGTCAACCCGTTTAATATAATAGCAACAATTCAAATGATAATGTAATAGCAACAATTCATGTTTTTTCTTCCAAAAAACAAGTGTCGTGTTTGTGTTGGCGGTCAAAATACACCAACTCAAACACAACCCATTTAATTATATAGGTCACTGGTTGACGGGTTTGGAACATAAACCCGTATATGGTATATGACCCGCCAACTTGTTTAATATAATAGCAACAATTCAAATGATAATGTAATAGCAACAATTCCTATTTTTTCTTCCAAAAAACAAAGTCTTTTGTCAATTCTCCAATACCGTTTTCTTTTTTATAAAGTGATTCAGTTTAGTCGTAATACCATCCAAGGTTAAATTTGCCTTCTCAAGACACATAAGTAAAAATATATAATTGTCATTAAAAATAACTCACCAAACGTCAATTTAAAGTTTATTAGAATTCATAACCTCTGTTTTGTCTTTGGCAATGTTTATATCCATGACATTTTGAGTTAGTTTATCAACACAACATGAGTATCAACCATAAGGAAGATAAAACTAAAACATCAATACAAAATATTAGTTTATATTAGTAAACAATAAATTATAAAATACTTCATTTTTCTCTTAACAACCAATTACTACTACAACTTGAAGCTTCAACAATGTCAGATTTCATGAAACTATGATATTCAAAACTCTTCCACTAAGACTAAAAGTCGATTCAGATGCTACTGTTGAAAGGGAAACACAACGTATATCCATAGCTAATTTAGCTAATTTTGGATACATATACTATTGGGATTGCCAAAACTCAAGCATGATAATGGATGAAGTTCTTTTAGTTCTTGGCTGAAGAATGTATACTTGCAACTGACTTTTTTTGGTCGAATCCAAATCATCATTATTGTATTCATCAAACTTCTATTATGTTAAATAGAATATGAAAAATAATTGTAATATATTTAAAAAAATAAAATACAAAGCAAATATCATGGAAAAAGGATTTACCTCAAGAATAATGTTCTTAGAGCCCCCTTCAACATTTTCAACACTAACTTGTCGATAATTAATGTCCCCGCTGCCTCCTCCAACATTTCCAACACTACCTTGTCGAGAAGCTTGTATGCATTCATAAAAAAAATGCAAAAGTGCATCCTCAATCTTCTTTAATTGCGATGGACCTTCACCATACAACTTTTTATAGCTAAACTCAACAAAGAGAACTTAGATCGCGGATCAAACACCATAACTATAACTAACATGAAGTTGAAATCAACCAAATATTTGCTAAGCTTAGTCCACATTTGAGTAGCTATTTTTTTCCTATACTCATCATGACTGGCTTTCGTTTTAACCAAATTCAAATGTATTCCCAATATTTGAGGGAAATACAAATTTAAAGTAGGATAAAGAGATCCTGAAAACCGAAGAGTTGCTTCACATAACACTTTAAGAAAACTACATTTTCTCAACTCTTTCTCATTCATCAGAGGACGGACATGTTTGAAAGTTCGAATGAATCAAGCTAAAATGAGAAAAAGGAAAGAGTGCAACGATAAAGGAAGTGTAGAGCATGCTTTCAACAACCACAAATTGGCGAGAGTGCAACGACCTAGCGGTGGCAACCGGCGAACTGGAGAAGGCGTTCAAATTCAACCGACACTTAGACTTAAGACGACCAGTTGTCGTTCATTACTTCAATACACCGACGCTCTTATTTCGTTTTTGATTTTGTATGCATTAGGAATTAGGGCAAAGGTGCAATTCAACAATTGTTATTTGTTAACAGGTTAATGGAAACTAGGAAAGGGGGTAAGCCGTAGGTCAACATGTACAAATCCTGCTCAATGGTCAATGTCATCGCATCCTACTTAAAAGTTAAAACATTTAAAAAATATATAATTTTTTTTTATTAAAATCCTAAACGGGTTGGCGGGTCAACCTAGATTTTTTCTAGCAAACCCATCTACAACCCATTAATAAATAGGTTAGCGGGTTGAAAAACTCAACCTCAACTCGTTTATCTTTATGCCGGGTCATGGGTTTTGTCGAGAATTTATAGGCCTAATATTTAAGATAGATTTGAAGTGGAGGAACAAAATGGAAGGGGACCTTTCTTGAATATATCGACATATTGAGAAGCGGTAGAACGTGTAGAACTCGAACTTGTCCTAAAGCCACATTAACAAAGTGAATGTTAATCTCAATATGGCTTATACGATGATGTTGAACATGGTTATTGGACAAGTATACAACACTAACATAGTCACAATATACAATGGTGGCAGTCGGTGGTAGACGATGAATCTCAAGCAAAAGACTAGAAATCCAACATGTTTTTGCTACTCCATTGGCGACATCTTAGCCCCACTTCACGCCCCATTCCCTCCCCCCACTTCCCCTTCCACTTAGGAAATTGTCATCTCTCACTGCTTACTTATTAAATACATTTTAGGCTGTTGTACAATACAAATATATATATATATATATATATATATATATATATATATATATATATATATATATAGAGAGAGAGAGAGAGAGAGAGAGCTAGGTTCAAATACTTTTAGCAAGTATTGTGTGCCTAAATGCACCAATGAGAATTCAAGAAATAATAAATCATTAAATAAATCATTAAAGGGTATTGTGGACATTTTATACTTTTAATTAAGGAAATCATTTAATTTAAATCTTTCAGTTAAGGAAATAAAGTAATATATTTGACCTAGTCATTTGTGTTCTCATTTATAGGCGTGCATATTGTTCCGTTCCAACCCTAGCACATCTATTTCTTTTTTGCGGCCTTCTTTAGCAACCTGTCGGAGTTGTAGAAGACAACCAGAGAGAAGAAAGGCTGGAAGGTCTAAGGCAGATTACTCATTTGGTAAGTCTAGTATGTCCCTGTTTCTTATTCTATCTTCTACCTGTCGGAGTTCTAGAAGACAATCAGCGAGAAGAGGTCCGCTCCTTTTTTGCAACAACTCTTCTGCTTCGTTTTCCCTCCACGAATCGTAAATGGCATCTCAGGTATCATGTTATCTTCTTTATTGAGGTATCATCTTTATTGTGGGTATTTGGAAGAAAGTAGAGTGACAAGGATAGCCCCATAAATTGTCAATTCTCGATTCCAATCAGCTGAGATTTTTATATGGTTCGATTTTTCTCTAAATTCCCAGTTCTTGATTTTAGGTTCGAAGATATAGAAGAATATCATAAACAATGGCATCCCTGTTGGTGGAATTGAAAATATTCTGATTTGCACACTAACTGTTTGTTAATTTGTCTCAGTGAACTTCAATTACTTATTCCAAAATTGGTTCTTTCTTGCTTAATGAGTCACTTTCAGTTAGAAGGAAGCATAGAAAAAAAATGTAAGTTTGTATGGTTCCAGCTCTTGTATCAGGGCCTTATAATGTAAGTAACATTCTTTATTCATGTATTGATGAGTTTCAGTTTCTCTTATGTGGATGCTCTTCTTTCTTACAAAATAATGTTTTCAAATCTTATATGAAAACCAAGTTTCTATGCTTTATTGGGTCTGACATATATTTTTTTTTCTTTCGGTTATGGAATACAATTCTAAGTTGTTTGTGCCTTTTTATTTTCATCAACACAAATTAATTTACTCTTTGAACTTTGTGGTATGCATTCTAAATCAAATATGTTGCTGGAATTTATGTATTCTACCATAATAAAATCGATGTATTCTGCCATAATGTATTATATGTATTCTGTCATATTTTATTTATTCTACCAAAATATATTAAGTGATAGTTAATTGCAAGTAACATGTTTTAACAATTATTAATTTTTTTTGTATTTGTGATAGGAATGGCTGGAAGAAGGCGTTGAAGACCTTGATATTCTTTTAGAATATGTATAATTATATTAAAATGTATAAGGATTTTAGTCTGTAAGAATATATATGAATTTGTATTTAAGTTCGGATGTATAAGAATATATTAGAATGTTTGTTATTTTTCAACATCTGATTCAACAATTTCGTTTTTCTTCAATGATATTCTATTAGAATAAAATTCTGAAAGATGATCATTCTAACAAAATAATATTCTATTAGAATAAAATTCTGAAAGAGCATCATTCTAACAAAAAATATTCTGACAGAATATAATCGGTGAAAATTGAAATTGAATTAATTAAAAAATTCAGATTTTTTTAAATTAGGAGAATTAATCATCCCTAAAAATCCGGAAATTTCCTTTTATAAATGTAGTTAATTGTCCAAAATACCCTTTTGCTAAAAATTGTGTGATTATATGGTACATGTTACCCCATTGTAATATCATACACTCTCAAATCATATTAATTGATTAATTTCATCCATTGGTCCAAATCTGTGCATTCTGGCACACAGTACTTAGTAAAAACAAAATAACCTAAGCATATATATATATATATATATATATATATATATATATATATATATATATATATATATATAGAGAGAGAGAGAGAGAGAGAGAGAGAGAGGATAATATATACAATGAGTACTTACCATGGAAGAGGAAGGAATGGGGTGAAGATGGGAAGGGGTGATGTTCCTCGCATCTCAACGCGGTCAAACTCACCGTACTCCATGATTTGTACTCCATGATTTGTAGCTAAACCGAATTATTATTTTGGATTCTTTATTGGTTTAGCGTTGTACATTTATACAAAACTACACAAATAAAACTTTGTTCAAAACATACTTGAAATATTCTATGAACAAGGCATTATCTTGTGGCATTTATAATAATCAAATTGTTAGCATAATCATCGAAGGACCCTAAATATTTATTTGCTCACACTTAAATTTTATGCTAACAATTTGATTGTTATACATGCCACAAGATAATGCCTTGTTCATAGAATATTTCAAGTTTGTCTTAAACAAAGTTTTATTTGTGTAGTTTTTTATAAGATTTGATAAAGTGTACAATACAAAACCAATAAAGAATCCAAAATAATAATTCGGTTTAACTACAAACCAATTTCAAAAATTCAAATATACAAACCATATAGTAAAATCCAAAATTATTAAATTACTCAGTTTAGTTTTATCCCGATATAAAACAATCCTATCTTTCATTACCTTAAAAGAGTAATTACATCATGATAAAAAGGAATGAAAACAAAACAATTTAGGGAGAACATTTAAGGATGGTAACACCAAGTACATTTTGGTGTTCATGGATTAGCTCAAAAACACAGATGTCCCCAAATGTAATACCATTGTCCTTGACAAATGCCACCCAACCAGCACCATGTAAGCGATTATCACCTGCAATAACCTCCCATGTTTTTTGCCTTCCATCATCATTCACAAGTTTAAGCAAATATTTTCTATGCTTCTTGCGTCCCCTCCAACACTTCTTCCTGAACTCAACTGCTACAGGCTGCATCCATGGAAACAGATAAAAATAACTGTTTTCTTAATTTATACATTGAAAATATCGATGTAGAATAATTCATGATTACCAGTCCTCTTGATCCAGTAACATATGATTGTTGGATATATGCAATGAAGAAATGTTTATGGCTTTTGAAATTAGCTTTAGCTCTTTCAACTGCCCTTCTTCCATCCTCCCTCCTCTTCCTTAAACTTCCACCTCCAACTAAACTCAAATCAAGTTATCCAGGTTAGTGTCTGTTTGTATATAAGAAATATTCACATCATAAAGTAAAAAAGAATCAAACAAACCATTAATCTTGATTCTAGTTTTTTCATCTTCACTCGATGAACATGTCTCTTCTTCTAACTTCACAGTCTCCAGTTTAGTAAGTTTGACTTCTTGTGGATTGTTTCTTGCCACATCTTTTGTAGAGTTTCTGAGTGGATCTTTCTTCATAGGGGGATAAACTATCTCCGTTGCACTTGTATCGAATATAACCACACCAAATATTGAAAACCCTTCATATTTGAACATCAATAAGTGTCCATACTTCAAGCTATAATGCTCTGCAAATTCCCACCAACCATTTTTAAGCCAAATCTCATCCCCTGACTTCTGTAAGTCAACTCGCCAAACATCACCGTTTGGTACCTTCAGTATCACTCTTTCCAACAGATCCTTTCCATGTTTCTCTGTAAATCTCTTCGGCATCCTCTGTTTTATGAAAAAAAATAATAAAATTTAATAAACTTTTACTCATCTAAACTCGTGTAAAGAGAATACTAACTTACGATGCCTATGGAGTGAGTATTGTCGGAGAGAATGATTTTTATAAAGTTGACTGGATTCTCCGGCAGACTTAAACGGCGGTGGGATTTCATCGTGTGATTTGGGAATGGGAAGGTGGGGAAGGATTGTGGAGTAAGTGAAGTGTGTACCCTCTTCGATATTAACGTATCATATCATGATTTAATAGACTGCATGGCTATGAGAATTTACTTTCTGCATTTAATGTTCAAGTAAATTTGCGATTACTAATTTTGGAGTGATAGCGATCCTAAACCATATTGGTTTTGCTATCAGGTTAGAATGTTTCCTAAATATAGGACTTTAGTATTGGGTTAGGATTTTTCTACCCTTTGGAATCATCTTTTTGATTGATCCGGTTTCTTTTTTGGCCACTTATTTTGATTTTGTCCCTCTGATTTTAGTTTAAGAATTTTACCCATTTGTACTCGTCATTGATTTTGGTAACCTTATACCTAATTGGTTTTATTTTTATTTTTATTTTTACTTTTTTTTTTATTTTAATTATGATTTTATTTATATATAAGTAAAATTAAATGTATATAAATAACAAAAGCATTTAAAATTTTGAAGAAAATTCAAATAAAAAAATCATATAGATATGATATCAACACCACACAATAATATCATTAAAACATAGTATTATTAAAACCAATTAATATCCTTGTATGATAATAAAAAAAAAGTATTTTTTTTATTAATGGTGCAATTTAAACATGTATCTGGCTCACAAACAAAATAGTGATCATAGACCGTGATTTGAAATAACAATTCTCGTGATGTATTAGTTTGAACATTTTTGTTATATGCATTAGTTAAAATATTTTTTTGACAATATCTTGTCTGAGTAAGGTGAATGCTTCTTTATCTCTGCTATTGCATTATGAGAAATAATATTTTAAATCGTGATCTGTGTCCACTATTATATCGCAATACCAGTTTAGATTACACATCTATATAATTTTTAATTGATTCTGATCTACATTGGTATCACATTTGCATGATTTTTTTAATTAATTTTTGCTTCAAATTTTTAAATAATTTTGTTATTTATATATACTTTATTTTAATATATATATATATATATATATATATATATATATATATATATATATATATATATAATTCAATTAGGAAAAAAAATTAAGAACAAAGAAATAAATCTAGACCACTCATTTCAAATGTATATATTCAACCATGAATTATTAAGTTTAAAAAAAAATCAAATAGTTTATGTAAATTACTTAATAACAATGCATTTAATTCTAGGAACCATTTATATAATTTACCTTTAACATTAGGGACCATTTAAGAAACTTACCTTTAACCGAAAGGACCATTCATGTAAATTAGTTAATAAGAATGCCCTTCAAATAACACCTATTTGCCCCTTGAATTTTTAACCGAGAAGGAGAGATGTATGGATAGTCCAAAAGGAAAAATAAAAATAACATAAGGACAATTTAATTGAAATTTTTTATCACAAAGATATTCTAAATGAAAAAAATAACACAATTAATAGTATGGATGAAAAAAATAACACATAAATAGTCTAAACGAACAAAATAACAAAATGATAATCGGAAAAAAAAATAATTAAAAACAAAACTTCAAATCAAAGAATTCATCAAGCAATGGAGAGTGTTACATGAAAATTTTCACTTTTAAAAAACTATTTAAAAAGGATGTTGTTATTTATACCTCTTGATTTGATATAAATACATCTCTCTTAATATAAATAAATCTATTTTGATTTAACTTTTTTTTGGTTATTGTGTTTTGTTTTGTTTTATTTTTAGTGTTGTTTTTTTTATTGTTTTTGTTTTATTATTATTATTATAATTATTATTATTGTTATTGTTGTTGTTATGTGTTATTGTTTTTAATTATCTGTGTTTTAGAAAACATTCTTTTATATATAATTGTTTTTTTACTTTTACGAATAACAGTATGTTAGGACTGTTTAAATTATTATTGTTTTTATTTTTGTCTTTTATTTTAAGTTTATGCATTCCATCATGAGTTATTGATGCCCTTATTTTTTTTTTGTCGACTTAATGTATACATTTCACCATGAGTTATTGAGGTCCTTATTTTTTCAAAGGACGTACCCAATAGTTTATGTAAGTTACTTAATAATGATGTCTTTAACTTACTTTATAGACCATTTAAGAATCTTACCTTTAAATATAAGGACCATATAAGAACCATTTATGTATATTACTTAATAACAAATTAACAATGCCTCTTTAAATAACACGTATTCACCTCAGGAATCTTTAATGTTCAATCGTGAAGCGGAGAGGCACACCACATATTTTCCCCCATGAACCTTCAATATTCAACGAGGAACAAACGCGTCATAGATACTACTTCAACCTTGCACTCATGAATGAGATTACAAATGAAGTTTAACAATATGTGTCACACATCCCCTCCCCCTATCCTAATAAAATAGTACCAATATGCCACGTGTCAAGTCAATTCCTCAGGCTTCCTCCAACTTTTTTTCCCGCTCAATTTTCCAATGTGATGTTCTTGTTTTGCCCTTTTGCTTAAAAGTCATGTAGATTAGGATTTGGAAGTGAATCCATAAATTAGGATGAATAATTTTAATTTTCAAAATTGAAACTATTAAGAGTTTTCAATTTTTTTTCGAGAAATCAGTTATGTAATCACAAAAAATTCGTGATCTGATCACGAACATGCCAATATTTAAGGAACGAAATTGAATGGTTGTGTTTTTGTTGTCATGAAACTAGATCAAATCTTGAATTTTGGGTTCAAAAATTAAACTCTCCCTGGTAATATCTTTGTCTCTCCTCTTCTTCTTTTCCACCATCGCTCCATCCTCCGATTAGATTAAGATTGTTTGATGTATCACCAACAAATCTTATGGAACAAACCATTGTAAGTTTGGGTGGATTTTGAAGAGGGTATTTCCAAAAGTCGACTACTGTTTCGATTTTAGGGAGTGTATTTCCAAGAAGCTGCCTTCATGAGTGAACTTGATTGTTTCGATTTTAAGTTTCAGTGATTTTAGATTGTGGACAAGGAGATTGGGACTGGAAGATGAGGGTCATCGACAAGGACGAAGGTTGCCAGGAAAAGGAACACATAGCGAAATTGGAGAACGAGGAGGGTTGCTAGAGCAAGGTAATTATAATTTTAATTAATAGCGATTATAACTTTATTTTTGATGACGATCATAGGAAAACCTTCTAATATCATGCATTTTAATTCCTGGTAAGTGTAGTTACGATTAAGTTGACAGGATTGATGATGCACACCACATGCTTGATGAAATGCCTGAAAGAATTGATTGATGTAGTTACGATTAATTTAGTTTCTTGATTTTCTTTGGGCTATAAAGAAATCGACAAACTGTATTTTCGGATGATAGTTGAGAGAGAAAGGATGAGTTTTCGGTTGTGTTCTTGAGAGGGAAAAAGGGAGTTTTCGGCTAACAAGTGTAAGAATGAAGTATTGATTTCGGTCCATATGTGTATATAGCCGAAATCATGATGGATCACCTTCGTTGGGACATGGGGAAATGCCTTGAATCACGTTAAGTGGACATAATTTAGGGGTTCTCGGTCAGGAACTCTATCCGAGAAAGGTTTTTCGGTCGAGAACGTGTTTGCGGTCCAAAGAAGCAGCCTCGCATAAATGCGGCCGTGAACTCGTTTTCGGTCCGATGGTTTTCATGTATGCGAGGGTTTTCGGTCCTCGCATTTGGATCATTATTTTGCAACACTTATCAATTAAAAAGGGGTTTAGTTATATTATAACCTTGAATAAGTTCCTAATAAATAAATTAATTAACAAGCTTGACTTTTATTTAACAAGTTTTGACTTTTGTTGACTTTTACAGACTTGAAAATAATGGGTTGTCACACAAATGATGAATGTGAATCTTGTCTTTTGGGCGAGATGACAAAATTAACTTTCACTAGATCTTGTGAAAGAGATGAGGGTTTGTTGGACCTCATACATACAAATGTGTGTGGGCACTTCAGATCCACCATAAGAGATGCTAATCGATTTTATGTAACGTTTATGGATGATTATAGTAGATATGGTTATATCTACTTGATCAAACATAATTAGAAACCTTTGAAAAGTTAAAATAGTTTAACCATGAAGTCAAAAATCAATTAGGTAGGAAGATAAAGCTGATCCGATCTGATAGATGAAGAGAATAACTTAGTATCAAGTTCCACGACTACCTCAAGGAATGTGGAAGAGTGTCACAATTGACTCCTCTTAGGACATCACAAATTAATGGTCTGGCTGAGAGTCGCAGTCGGACCTTATTGGACATGGTGCGTTCCATGATGAGTCAAGCCGCTCTTCCTATTTCCTTCTAGGGGCATGCCTTAGAGACAGTCGCCCATACCCTCAATTTGTCCCTACTAATGAAGGTTGCCAAAACACCTTACGAGATGTAGACATGGAAATTTCCCTCGTTAGCACACATCAAAGTCTGGGGTTGTGAATCTTTCGTTAGACGAGAGACTCATGACAAGACATAAGCCAAAAGTAAGAGATGTATTTTCATTGGCTACCCACAAAAGTCTTTTGGATATTTGTTCTACTGGCCTAGTGAAAACGTGGTCTTCGTAGCACGAAGAAGAGTCTTTCGTGAGAGAGAGCTCATATGAAAAAAGGACACTGAGAGTACAATTGACCTTTAAGAAATTCAAGAGCCAACCAATGAAGGAACCTTAGATGATACTAGCAGTCAACCAGAGGATAAACTCCGGTTGAACCAGTTAACACTTCATTACCTCTTCGTTGTTCCAGTAGAGTTAGTGTGCCACCTCAGATTTATCGTTTCCATACAACAGCAGAAGGTTATATGTTTATCAGTGATCAAACACTGATAAATTTAGATGAGCCGACTAACTACAAGGAAGTAATGGCAGACCCTAAGGCTGCTAAATGGAAAGAGGCAATGGATACCGAGATCAAGTCCATGTATGGCAACCAAGTTTGGAATTTGGTTGATCAACAAACTGGTGGAAAGACAACTGGTTGCAAATGGATCTTAAAAAAGAAGACCGACATGGATGGAAATGTACACACATTCAAGGAACGACTAGTTGCGAAGGGCTTTACTTAAACCCAAGGGGTTGAATATGATGAGACCTTCTCACCAGTGGCTAAGATTAAATCTATTAGGATAATGCTCGTCATAGCTTCCTTTCATGATTATGAAATTTGGCAGATGAATGTCAAAACCACTTTCCTTAATGGGAAGTTGGCTGAAGATGTTTACATGAGTTAGCCAGAGGGTTTTGTTGATGAAAAGTTTCCCAATAGAGTGTGTAAGCTTGAGAAATCCATCTATGGATTGAAACAAGCATCTCGCAGTTGGAATCATTGCTTCCATGAGAAAGTCAAACAGTTTGGTTTTTCTATAAGTGAGGTTGAGTCATGTGTATATGTCAAAGCTAGTGGGACTGTAGTAACCTTTCTAGTATTGTATGTTGATGACATACTACTCATGGGAAATGACTTTCCAACCTTGTAAGAAGTAAAATATTAGCTTGGAAAGTGTTTCACTATGAAGGATCTAGGAGAGGCTGCCTATATTCTCGGGATAATTTTGAGAAATAGAAGAACAGACAAATTGGACTTAGTCAAAGTACATACTTGGACAAGGTACTAAAATGATTTAGTACGGAAAATTCCAAAAAGGGAGAGCTACTTATTCAGAGCAATACTAAATTGATTAAGACTTAAAGCCCAAGTACGGATGAAGAGATAGCTTATATGAGTCGATTCCCTTGTGCTTCGACTGTAGGATCGATCATGTACGCTATGACATGTACTCGCCCTGGTGTGTTCTTTGCTTTAAGCATAGTCAGTCGGTATCAAGGAAATCCTGGCAGAGCTCATTCGACAGCAGTTAAGAGCATTCTCAAGTATTTGCGAAGGAAAAAGGACATGGTTCTAGTTATTGGTGGCAGTGATACATTGAGAGTGACTGGATATAGTGATACCTGCTTTCAAACAGATAGAGACAGCTTTCATTCTCAATCTGACTGGGTATTTACATTAAATGGTGGAGCAGTTACTTGGAAAAGTTCCAATCAAGACAATGTGGTTGATTCTACTCGTGAATCAGAGTACATAATGACAAGTGAAGCATCAAAGGAAGCAGATTGGTTGAAGAACTTCATTAAAGATCTTGAATATTTCCAACCATTCAGGAACCAATGGAACTTTTCTACAATAATGAAGGAGCGGTTTCTTTAACTAAAGAACCGGGAGACCATGGCAACTCAAGACATATCGACAGAAAGTACCATTATGTCAGACATAGAGTAGAAGAATGTCACCTCATTATGAAGAGGGTATCATCAGAATAGAATCCTACAGATCCTTTGACTAAGGCTCTGAGTAGGTTTAAGCATAATCAACATGCTAGAAACATTAGATTAAGAGATTATATTAGTTTTAGTAGTTAGATGATGAGTTTGACACTTGTAATAATATAAATGTAATTGAATTTTGGTGATTAAATATTAGAGATTATTTATGAGTTTGTCTGCTGCCTTTGACAATTATTTATTCTTGTATTTCGTTTTGCATGTTTTACTTCCTGAATAATTTAATTATTCAAATTCCACACTCACTCATACTTTGGGAAGTAAGTAGTGAATTAAGACTGTCATGAATTGTATTGTAGATTGTCTAAGGGAGTTAGACATAGTAATTGTATTGCTGCAACATCCATGAGTACTTAGAAATGGAGATTTAAGTATTGGATAAACCCACGCTCAAGGAATTACTTCTTGGATTATATCACACGTAACTCAGAGACGATAATATCTTATATTCATGAAACAGAGATATACGAGTTGTAATTTTCAATTCGCTTGTGCATTGGTGTTGCGAAAACGCATCTGTAACATGATGTTATAAAACGAAATATCATGCATGATTTGATGAATAAAGGATACAAGCATATACATCAAAATTTATCTGTTCCTTTTTCCCTAACAGGAACAACGATATCTTTGGGCCCCTCGGTGATTTGGTGTTGACTTATAGTGTTGGGCCCAACCAGGACTCAATTGATGTGTTCAATTTGAAGTCTTATGTTGTCATAAAAAACTAGTAAATCGAGAAAAAAACTTTGGGCAATGAGATTGATTTTAATCCATGTCTCATGTCCGTATGATATCTACTAGGATGGAGGAATATTTGATCATTTATCTTTGGACCAATATCTGTGAAGTTTAGAATTCGGTAGTTGCTATGGAAGCACTCTTTGCTATCTAATTTAGAAGTTATACTAGTAATTGCAATTATAGACTTATCAAAGTGGGAGACTATTGGATTAGCTGTCTAAGCCAATAATTGAATTAGTATATACTTGAATTATTAGCAAAGTCCTTTTGGGTTGCCCTCAAAACTAATAATTGAAAATGATGATTTTTAGAGAGACAGAGAGAGAGAGAGATTAATTTATTGGTTTATTATATGATTAATAAATAACAATAAATGAATTTGTTAATATATTATGGAAATAATACATTAATTAGAGATAGTAATATTTAATTAAGAACTAATCAGAAATTAATTAGAATTAATTTCAAGGTTAATTAGATTAATTAAAAGTGTAGGGACTATTTGGTTATTTATTGAAAGTTGAAGCAGGAAGACTATAGAATCCCCATGGGATGGGGTGGACGAAAATTGGCTAGGTATCATCTAGAATTTTCATCCAAGGGGCTTGGATGAGGAGATAAGGCAGCTTGATTATTATATTAACTAATCTAGGCCTTATCCCAAAACCCTAGCTTTGACCCCAAGTTTCCTTCAGCAATATAAAGGCTCCTATAGCTTCAAATTTTGGTCACTCATTCTTTTGTAGAGATAGCCGAAATTTTGCTTACCTTTCTCCTCTCTCTTCAAGCTTTGTAGTTGCTAGTGTTAGGTGTGAACCATCATAGGTGATAGTTTGTTTTATTTACTTCTTTTTATAGTTTATTTTAGCACATTTCATTAGCATTTTAGTTAATTTCCATGCATATTTTCCCTTTTGTTATTTTTATGACCATTTCGGGTACTTTCTAGTTTCTTAAGCATTATTGCAGATTTTTTTGGAGACTAGCGGAGCTAGACTTTTGGGAGGCGATTGGGCTTGAAGGGAAATGGGGATTTCTTGCTTGATGGCTATGAAGGTGATTCATGGAGTGGACTTGTCAATTGCTTGAAGGCTTGGAAGAATTGAGCTTTAAATTTGAAAGACGCGGGAGAATTCTTGAGTGTGCAAGATCGATGTTTGGGAGTTTGCGGAAGCTTTGAGTGATTTGGAGAGGCAAATTGGGCTCAAATTGAAGAAATATTGAAGAAAAACAGGCTCGAAGCTGACTAGACTCGAACTGGGCCGATGGACTAGCTGTTAAGGCCCAAGACATGAAGGAACCCAAAAACCCGTCAAAGTCACGTGACCCGCGTGAATTCCTGACAAGGGCAAATTCGAGATTTTGTCTAGAGCTCTGTATTGGGAAGGTTGGTGTGCCTCTTCAGCCTTATCTTGGAGGTCTGAGTTTGACACTTTCTCTCTGGAGTTTGGAGCACTTATGAAGGCCAAGAACACCTCAAGAATATCTTCTTTTCATCTCTTGATTCTTGTCAAATGTTTGGTACAATCTTAACTAACTTTGCTTTTTTGAGTTTAGTCATGCTTGGCTAAACTAATCTTGGTTGACTTTTTGTTGAATCCTTTGAACTTTTGTTGAATAATGTTGAAGAATCCATGAACTTGTTCTTAAATCTTTATGAAAATGTTTTGTGTTTTATCTTATTATCACTACTAGTATGTTTTTATTCATGAGTTTAAATGTGTTTGTGGTGATTAGTTGGCTAATTTCTTGATTAAGTAAATGATCCTCAAATTAGCAAGCAACAAATGATTTTTGTGTTGTTTTTGCTTCACACAATCATAAAAACATTTTCTCCAACATGGTAGTGAAAGCAATTGACTCCTCTTGGATTTGGTGACTTTTTGGTTTGGGAAAACTACAATAAAGTCCCTACATATTGGCCTCATAATCGATTTAGCCCTTATATATTTTTTTTATTCAATTAAGTTCCAAATACCGGTAATCGTATTCAATTTAACCCTTTGACTCGGTCAATAGGTCATCCAACTTTCAAAAATTACATTTTCGCCCCAGATTTCAAAATTTTTTACAAATTTGGTCCAAAATTTACACTTTTGGCCTAGATTTTAAATTTTTTTTACAAATTTGGTCCAAAATTTACCCTTTTTGCCCAAATTTTAGGATTTTTATTATGAATTCATCATAACTTTAGTTTTCTTTACAACTTTTTTTCTCAAAAGTTTGTTTCTAATATGTTTTTTCTTTAAAACTCATATTTATACAAAAAAAAACATATTTTCACATAAAAATCTTATTTTTTCTATATAAAAACTTTTTTAAAAAACTTTTTTGTATATGAAATATCTAATTATAAAAATAGGTTTGGATTATTTGTGTGATTTCTCTTAAAAAATCAATTAAGAAATTAAAAGTAACCCTAAATTATACTATTAAATTATAGTTTGTCAAAAACTAGTTACACTCATTTTAATATTATTTATTTGTTCTTTAATCACATTTATAGGAAAAGTTTAAATAATAGAAGATGCTACATATTGAAAACTTCAAATTTTTTGTTTCTCGCTGAATACATGTTCATACATATAGTTCATCATCACTTTGGATTTCTTTATTTAAATTTCTTTGTAAAATCAGATTCATGTGTCAATTTTGTTTGTTGTAATAACAAAAAATAACTATCTAGAATGGAGCAATTGTCATTTGTTGATAAGGAGGTTTTTGGTAGAAAATGACATTTAACAAATGTAAAAAAATATTACAAACGTTGATAGTTACAACTCCTACTGAAATCAATATGGATTGCCATATATGAGATTAGAACAACTTTACATACCTTTTGTCATATATATGTGATCAAAGGTATGATTTAATTTACGAAGATGCAACAGATTAAAAAATACATATAAACAACTATATTAAAATCTCATAGAAAAAAGAATACACACTAAATAGAACACATATTAAAATCTCTATATTAATAGTATAATTTAGGGTTACTTTTAATTTAGGGTAACTAGTGTAACTGGTTTTTGACAAACTATAATTTAATAGTATAATTTAGGGTTACTTTTAATTTCTTAATTGATTTTTTAAGAGAAATCACACAAATAATCCAAACCTATTTTTATAATTAGATATTTCATATACAAAAAAGTTTTTATATAGAAAAAATAAGATTTTTATGTGAAAATATGTTTTTTTTTGTATAAATATGAGTTTTAAAGAAAAAACATATTAGAAACAAACTTTTGAGAAAAAAAGTTGTAAAAAAGACTAAAGTTAGGATGAATTCATAATAAAATTCTAAAATTTGGGCAAAAAGTGTAAATTTTGGACCAAATTTGTAAAAAAATAAAAATAAAATCTGGGCCAAAAATGTAAATTTTGGACCAAATTTGTAATAAATTTTGAAATCTGGTCCGAAAATGTAATTTTTGAAAGTTGGATGACCTGTTGACCGGGTCAAATGGTTAAAGTGAATACGATTACCGGTATTTGGGACTTAATTGAATAAAAAAAAAATATAAGAGCTAATTCGATTATGAGGCAAATATGTAAGGATTTTATTGTAGTTTTCCCTTTTGGTTCTTAATGCTAGTTGACTTTCACTAATTACATGCTATTTGGAATTAGTGACTTTGACTAAGGAAATTGTTATGAGGTCCTCTAGCCATTTCTGCAATTAAGAAAAGTCTAGGTAATCTCAAGCTCCTTGGATTACTATAGCCAAATTAAGGTTTTAAATCAAAGTATTGCACCATTGGATTCTAATGATATGTTCATCAAAAGTTAAAGTGAGGAAACTTTAAGTCAACCATCTCTCCCTTATTGATTTTACATCAAACCCTTATTTTTGTTGAAATTGTCTATTTAAATCATAATTAATTCTAGTTTGTTTCAAGTATTTCAAAACACCAAAACCCCTTATTTTATTTTTATTGTTATTTTACAAGTATTTTTACAAAGAGATTTTTCATAGAATTATAAATTGAACCAATCTCCGTGGATTCGACCCCTTTACCATTATACACTATTTTAGTGTGTAATATTTATGGTTATTATTTTTGTTGGCCTCGACAACCACCAAAATTTTGGCGCCGTTGTCGGGGATTGGTTTTGATTTAATCAGTTTGTTTCTCTATGCCTAGATCTCATTGTGCAGTTACTCTAGTTTAAAACTCAAAAATTGAAGAAAAAAAAAAGTGTGGTTCGGGAATGAACACTCCTAGCATTGAAGATAAACTTTATGAGTTAGCTCAGTTAGTTATGATGATTGAAAGTGACCAAAGTGTGCAGCCCACACCTCTTCTTTGCGATTTTTGTGACATCAATCTGACATGTGTCCATATTTACAAGGAGAATGAGAAGAAGTGCAAGAGAAGGGAAGCTACTACTGGTCAAACCAATGGAGTTATGATCAACCTCAACATGATCAATGGTGGGACAACAACCAAGCTTGGGGATACAACCAATACCAAAGCTCATACCAAGGTTGGAGAAGTGACCAATACCAACAACCTCCACAGTTCCAACAACCATATCCTCCACCTCCTCAACAACCTAAAACGCCAAGCATGTCCTTAGAGGACATTTTGAAGAGCATTGCCACATCTACCCAAAATTTCCAGGAAACAACGCAAGCTAGCCTCAAAAGCTTAAGGCAACAAATAACACAACTTGCTCAAACAATAAGTATAATGGAAGATCAAGACAAACTACCATATAAAGAGAGCCCATGTGCCATTCCTTTGAAAGATGAGAAAAGTTTTGATGGCCCAAGAGTGTTATGTGGAGAAGAGGAAGGTGTAGAAATGGAAGAGGCTATCAAGGAGGAAGATGAAATTGAGAAAGATGTCAATGAAACTATAGAGGAAGTGTTCGGTGTAAACAAAAGAGAGGTGGAGCCACCCACTACCATTAAGAAACTAACTCCAGTGGTAGATGAACCAAAAGAGCTGAAAACGATAAATCTGTCAGACCTTTTAATTGATACATATCCCAAGAAGGAAGACACCCAACCGGTCACGAACTCGACCAGCATGTCAACGAGGGAAGAGTTGGTCACCTTTCTGAAAAAGTACAAGGAAGAATATGGTTGGATGATTGCTATTATCAAAGGTCTAAGTCCGGTATGGTTCTCCCGTAAAAAGAAAGTCAAATACAAGAAAATAGTCCCAATGGAGGTTTGGAAATTAAAAAATGTTGACACGGGGCAAGTTTTCAAGGTTAATGGACATCGTTTGAAGTCATTCTATGAAGGTTTTGATTCAAATGTCCAAAATATCGTCCATTTGGACGCCCTAAAGTGTTAAAGTGAAGTTTGGAGGCGTCTCGCCAAAGACGTTAAAGGGCATTTTTGGGAAGCATTGTGCTTTCGTCTTTTATAAGCCGAATAAAATGATTTTGAATTTTTTTTTTGTTTTGAAAATGTTCATTTTTGAAAAATTTCAAGCTTTATTCTCACATTTGGTCCAAACTTTTTGTTGTGTTTTTGAAACCGGGACTTTACGAGAATAATTTTGGCCAAAAATCAAGTTTTTAGAAAAATTTCAAATTTTGTGGTGCAGGAAGTCACGCAGCCCGCGTGAAAATCTACGCGGCCCGCATAAGGTCATGTGCGGCTTATGTGCGGCCCATTCCTTGCCCGCGTAAAACAATCACCTTTAGCCCTGTTCAGCACACGCGGCCAGCGTGTGGGTTCCACGCGGCCCGTGTGGCTGGTTTCAACACTTAGTATTTTTTGAGCTTCAGTTCACGCGGCCTTTACGCGGCCTGGGTGTTTCGACCCAAAATTCTTCTGAACCTTCTGTGAACTCAAGAGGAAACCAAGAATGTTACACACGACCTCTACGCAGCCCGCGGCCTGCCCGCGCTCCACACAAAAGCTCGATTTCCCGGAGATCTACCGGTCGGAATCCCGCGAGACCACCACCATTTTTCCTCCTCTACAAACGCCTATGCTCTACCCAACCCTCCGATTATGGTCATTTCCGCCCTTTCCTTAAGCATTGAGGACAATTCTTGTTCTTAAGCTTGGGGCGGGGCATTTCCCTTTCTTTTAATTTTCCATGAAGTTTTTTTGATTAGGTTGCATATCATATTAGTTTAAGTTAATTTGCATTCATTTTTTTATAAAATTTCAAAAAAGATTTTATTTTCTTCTTTTCCACTTTTTATTTTTGCAGAACATTTAGCTTAAGGCATTAGCATTCATGCATTGTTGTTGTCTGTTTATTCTCACCTCCTTGGATACCATGGAACAGGTTCACAGTTATTGTATCATTATTGTTCCAGGATCTTGTTGTTATCTCACCCATCGAACCGGGACCAGTGGCTGGAGTTTAGGATTTCATACATGGGATCAGATGCTGGAAGCTTAAAGGGGTAAGTGATCATGGCCAGGTAGTTTAATGAAGAATTATGCATACAATACTAACAACTGTAGGATATACTATAGCAATGGATGTTCTTAGCCTTGTGGTCACTACCGCTGAGAGGATCACACTTGATCATGTTTGAACTGTTAGGATGAAGCATTGGTGCTTGTCCCCGAGTAGAATCCATATCTGGTCTCTTTATATCGCCATATCCTTTTTGCGATTTTCTTAGGATTTTAGAGAGTCTTTTAGTCCACATTTGGACATTTTCATCATCTTTGAAAAATTACAAGTTTGAAAAGGAGCTTACATTACATCTTTATGCTCCACACATGGTCATTTTCACACTTAGGCCATTCAGATTATATCACTACCCTTTCGGTTCCACTTACACACTTTTGGGAACCAAATTATGAGTAAAAAAGTTCTTGTTAAAAATTTTGATTGTTAATACATTACCTTCAAGTTTATATAATCAAAATAAATAAATAAATAAAGAGAGAGAGAGAGAGAGAGAAAAAAAAAGAATAGCAAGCGAATTTCCAGCAGCAACTACCTTAAATAGGTGACCGGTTCAATTATTGAACAAATTTTCCAACATTTTGGTCACCCGGCGTTTGATATTCATTTGTATAGGCTTGTTTTATTGTATATAGATCGAGTTGTTTTTCGCAAATTGGTGATGTTAGGGAGACTGTCGAGTCGGATACTACGGGAAGTTTGGGCCAACACTAAGTGAACCGATTCCTACAATGGTGCCCAAGCGATTAAATCCAATTACACATTAGAGTAACCGACATACCTGAGATCAGAGGGTACACTTAAAAGAAGGGCTCCACACGAGCCCATCCAACTGCTTTCCCCCTACTACAAATGTTCTTCATTATATGCATGTTTCATTGGGGCTGCGACTGCTCATCCCTCCTTACTCACCTAAAGGAGTTGTCCTCGATGTGGTTTATGGTTCCTTTGTCATCGGATGAAAAAGTAATGAGATAATAGCAAGATCAGTTCTGACCATGTTGACTAACGGTGATCAGGTTCCGCGGTTCTATCCATTCTTTTTATTTTCCTTAGGATAGTTCATCCCAAGTTCATTTTAGTCTTGTCTTACTTGAGGACAAGTAAGGTTTAAGCTTGGGGTGATTTGATAGTTTGTTTTATTTACTTCTTTTTATAGTTTATTTTAGCACATTTCATTCGCATTTTAGTTAATTTCCATGCATATTTTCCCTTTTGTTATTTTTATGACCATTTCGGGTACTTTCTAGTTTCTTGAGCATTATTGCAGATTTTTTTGGAGACTAGCGGAGCGGGACTCTTGGGATGAGATTGGGCTTGAAGGGAAATGGGGATTTCGTGCTTGATGGCTATGGAGGTGATTCATGGAGTGGACTTGTCAATTGCTTGAAGGCTTGGAAAAATTGGGCTTTAAATTTGAAAGACGCAGGAGAATTCTTGAGTGTGCAAGATCGATGTTTGGGAGTTTGTGGAAGCTTTGAGTGATTTGGAGAGGCAAATTGGGCTCAAATTGAAGAAAAACAGGCTCGAAGCTGATTAGACTCGAACCGGACCGATGGACTAGCTGTTGGGGCCCAAGACATGAAGGAACCCAAAAAACCGTCAAAGTCAGGCGGCCCGCGTAAGATTCCCCGCAGCCCGCGTGGATTCCTGACAAGGGCAAATTCGGGATTTTGTCTAGAGCTCTATATTGGGAAGGTTGGTGTGCCTCTTCCGCCTTATCTTGGAGGTCCGAGTTTGACACTTTCTCTCTGGAGTTTGGAGCACTTTTGAAGGCCAAGAACACCTCAAGAATATCTTCTTTTCATCTCTTGATTCTTGTCAAATGTTTGGTACAATCTTAACTAACTTTGCTTTTTTGAGTCTAGTCATGCTTGGCTAAACTAATCTTGGTTGAATTTTTGTTGAATCCTTTGAACTTTTGTTGAATGTTGAAGAATCCATGAACTTGTTCTTAAATCTTTATAGAAATGTTTTGTGTTTTATCTTATTATCACTACTAGTATGTTTTTATTCATGAGTTTAAATGTGTTTGTGGTGATTAGTTGGCTAATTTCTTGATTAAGTAAATGATCCTCAAATTAGCAAGCAACAAATGATTTTTGTGTTGTTTTTGCTTCACACAATCATAAAAACATTTTCTCCAACATAGTAGTGAAAGCAATTGACTCATCTTGGATTTGGTGACTTTTTGGTTCTTAATGCTAGTTGACTTTCACTAATTACATGCTATTTGGAATTAGTGACTTTGACTAAGGAAATTGTTATGAGCTTCTCTATCCATTTCAACAATTAATAAAAGTCTAGGTAATCTCAAACTCCTTGGATTACTATAGCCAAATTAAGGATTTAAATCAAAGTATTGCACTATTGGATTCTAATGATATGTTCATCAAAAGTCAAAGTGAGGAAACTTTAAGTCAACCATCTCTCCCTTATTGATTTTACATCAAACCTGTATTTTTGTTGAAATTGTCTATTTAAATCATATTTAATTCTAGTTTGTTTCAAGTATTTCAAAACACCAAAACCCCTTATTTTATTTTTATTGTTATTTTACAAGTATTTTTACAAAGAGATTTTTCATAGACTTATAAATTGAACCAATCTCTGTGGATTCGACCCCTTTACCACTATACACTATTTTAGTGTGTAATATTTGGGGTTATCATTTTTGTTGGCTTCGACAACCACCAATAGGCATGACATTTGTGGTGCTAGCTTCCAAGTTATTGAAGAAAGGATTCTTGATTGTTTGCTACAACAATCAACAAAGTATGTAATCTTCCTTTATGAATTCTGAATTCATTAGGGTATTGTAGTTTGATAGTTCATAGTATGTTGCCTTTATGTGAAAGACATGAATCCTCTTTAAGTTGCATGCGCCCTAATAATTTAATTGTTAAATGTTTTTCCGCTTAGAGAATTGTTTTATAATCTACGTTTTCCATCAGGTTGCAGCCCAAACCCACGAGTTTTAGGGTTCTCTCCATATTGAAGGAATTATTTGATAACCTAGGGTATCTTCTTTAGCCTCCACTCATTTCAATCAAAACCCTAGCCTTATCCTTGAGTTCTTGAGCATTTGGTGGTGTATTGGAGACTTGAAGGTGAAGAAATCATCTTTGGAGCATAGGAGCAGCTTGGAAGCCTCAATACCATCCTCTAGCAACATTTCTAGACCTCTGTGAGTAACCAAGTTTTAAGCTTTATGATTCCTTGTCGCTATATCTAGACTTTTATGCATGCTTATCGATGTTTGAGTTAGTTAGGATGTTGGGATTCCATAAAGTTGGAAACTTATTGGGTCCTTAGAGTCCTTTGGTGATCATATGTGGTAGATTTGAAGTTTGGGTGATGTTTGAGCTCATGCTTGATATTTTGACCTCCTTTTCTTCATAAGTGACCTAATTTGAGCTCAATTCTTTGCACGACCTTAAATAATTGATTTTTATGGCTTTTGGGGTGTAAGGAAACCTTCTGGAGGAGATGGATTCATGGCTTGATAGATCAAGGGCTTAACTCATCAAGTATCCCTACAGACAGTTCTCACGATGTGAGAATATGCCTGTCACGTCATGAAGATTGAAGGACCGCGACTATTTTGTCTATTGGTGGGTCACGGACTGACTAATAGATTGTCACATCGTGAGGGGCATTTGAACTGTTGACCATTGACTTTTGTTGACTGTTGAATTTTTGACCAGTTTGACTTTAGGTCAAACTTGAAGGATTTGGGTTGATGGTTAAGATTCTACCATGTTTTGGTGTTAGAAGGTTAGCGCGAGCAAGCAGTGCAGAAAGGGGATCACATTGAAGTGTTTCTGGATTCTTTGATTCAGGTGAGTTTTCCTCTTTGTACCCGTGGTTCGAAGACATCAATGCTGTCCCACTAGATTTGGTTATGTATCCTTGTGTATATGATATTGCTACGCTGTAGTGAACTGTTAGATATATTTATATCCTTATGTGTTAGGGTGTAGTAGTAGTGGTATGCTGGTTAGAGTACCAATAAACTGGAAATCTTCTAAAGGAGTACCCTAGGGGCTATATGTCACACCCCCAAACCGGAACGACGGAAACGTTCGGAGCGGAGGACGTCATGTACAGTATCATAACAATGCACAATAGTAAAACAAACAACAACATCCATTGCATTAATAGAATAGTTAATACATGTGTGTTCTTTTAATAGTAGTATGACACCAAAAATGTAAAGCAAAAATAAAAGACGAGTCTGAACATGCCCCGTCTTCTCAAAAACTTGTGCTCGTGTACCTGTTTACTGGTTCCCTGAGAATACAAGTTATTTTGAACGAGAGTATTAACATTTAAGTTGGTGAGCTCATAAGTATTTTAGTGTCAAGTGTTTGCGTTTGTTTCATGAAAATGTTTGTATTTGTTTAGTGAAAATGTTTGTATTTGTCTAGTGAAAATGTTTGTATACTTCCCTGAAAATCCTATATTTTCTGCTGATGTGTGCAAACTCACTTAGTTTTAAACCTACTTTCAATTGTAAAATAACACACAAAGACAGTGAACCTATCAATTGTGGTATAGTTGGATAAGTAGGATATCGAACACAGGGAATTAATTACTAAGAAGAGGGTTTCTCTAGTTTTACAAGACTAGAAACTTGCTAACTATTACTAATTTAAAAACTAAAAAACAAAGAATTAACTAGATTCAATAATTGGGAAGGAACTTCTGTTTAGTTCAACTCAATTGATCCTATGGTTGATTTCAAGGTAATGGTGCAATGGATTAATTCTTTTGTTGGTTACCGATTCAATTGATTAGATTTGCGTTCACTACACTAATCCTTAGCAAATAAACTAACTTAAACAGTGGCCAGTTGTCTAATTTAATTAAATTCACTAGATTAATTATTCGGGTTAATTTAGACTTGCAATAGTTAACTAATTTAATCTTTTAATTAACTTCTTGTCGATGGTCATCACACAAGCTTGCACATGAATTTACTCGATTCTCTTATTAACTCTAGTTTCATATTCATTAATCCTAGACATATGGCGTAGTGATCACATAGCTTATGAGGTTGATAATCAATAAATGTTCATGCTAATCAATTATCTCCTATTAACAGAAAATTAATTATTATTCACACACAAGGTTCTTTAGCAAGCTAAAATATTAAAAATTCACCAACTTAGAATTAATCCTACCAATTAATCAAACCATAGTATCAATTTTGTATCCGCAAACAGAAGTCTAAAGGTTTTAGCTAATAATTGAAGTAAATAACAGCAAACAAATAGAGTCTAATTGTTTAACCATATTGACAAAACAAAAGATTAAGTGGAATGATGAAATTTTGCCTCAATTCTCCTTCGGGATTGAATTCTAGCCTCTCTCGTCGTCTTCTAGGGTTTTTCTGACCTCTTAATCGCAGCTAAACTCTTCTGAATCATTCCAGAATTCCCCCCCCCCCCATTGTTCTGAGGAGTTATCTTTATATAAGCGAACCGACTCGTCGAGTCAGGTGGCGACTCGTCGAGTCCATCTCTCAGGCCCCGTATTGTGATAAGTCTCTGGGATCCTGAGTCTTTATCTTCTCGAATCTTCACTTGGACTCACCGAGTAGTCGACCCTACTCGCCGAGTAGGTGCTATTTTTAGTGTTTTTCTTCTTTGTTCCATTCTCGATCTCTCAACCGCTTCTCCTGCTTCCGAGCTTCATTTTTGGACTGGAAATATAATTCAGACACTTTTAAGTACCTTTTGTCCATAAAATGCAATAATTTAGCTAATAAACGAATAAAAATCTATACTTAATATGAACTAATTATGCACATATCAAAATACCCCACACTTGACTTTTGTTTGCCCCCAAGCAAAACTGAGTTTTAAACGTTAGGATCATATATGACAACTCCAATCTAACCATGCCATTATGCCAAGACCGCAACGCATACATTTGTGTCTAAATTTTTCCTAAAAAAACTCCCATATTCCAAATACTCACAATCCTCATAAACATTCGCCCACTCACCCCGAACTATGCTCATTTTATGCAACCCTCCGAATCCATCCACAGAAAACCTCTTACCCTCAAGGTATTTTTAGATGAGCAACGCAAGCATACATAATCTAGAATTACAACTTTTCGATACCACTATGGAGCTTTTTCGAATTCTTCACTTTCTTGATAATTTGATCTTTGATCTCTTTGAATTCACCACCTTTATTAATTTTTGGTATCTTCAACTCTTTGAATTTCTTTGAATTTTGATCTTTTGATCTTCACTTTATTTGCTCCAAAATTCTTACAACTTGTTCTTGTAATTCTCTCTCTTTTTTTTTTACATGTACCTCTCTTTTTTCACTCAAATCCCTACATGCTTAACCAGGGGCGCTCAACCTCAACCTTTATTGGCTAACGATAATAATTTCCCTGGATACATTTCAGGTTTAGGCTGCTAAACATATTGCATCCCTCGGGCTGAGCAGGGTCGTGTTTTTGTCCCATGATTTCACTGGAATAAGGAAGCCACAAATGTACTAGAACGTGTATAGGCTCAACTAAACATTTGGGTTTTCATGCAATTATCATCACAATTCTAACATGGAATCCTAATTTGTTTTTACCAAAATTTTCTAGATTAAGTCATAAGTAATATTTTTGGTATGCAAATTTTTTTAAAATTAGCCTAAATTAAGATTCTAAATTTTCTAATGTATGACCAACCCCTTACCCCACACTTATTTTATGCAATGCCCTCATTGCATATTATGCAAAAAATAAAAATGCAAATATATAGAGGGCATTGGAACAAACTCCCCTGGGGTAGCCGTCGATAGGTTGATACTCTTCTTCAGCTCCTTCTTCTCTTGACTTTAGGCATGGGAACAGCTCATCCATGACTTGGGCATCAAAATCTCGTGTGGCAGCTCCAAATATGCAGGGAAAACAGTGTAAGATCTTCAAGAATCGATATGGAAAAATAAGTGGTCAAGTGGTACACTCATCAGCATCAAATCAACAGTCCCCTCGGTATAAAAATGAATGACTCGTCGAGTCATATATGTGACTCATCGAGTATAAGCGCGGACATCTTTGAATATGTGAGAATATAAGGTGACTCGTCAAGTCAGTTTAGTGCACTCGACGAGTAGACCGCTGGACGAATAAAATGAAGTTCTTCATTTGTTCCAGCCTCTAATAAATCTTCAAAATTTCTCCTCACTTCTGGACTCACTCGCTCATGTCCCTAAGGACCGGACTCGACACTTTGACTTTAACGCTTCCCTTTCTTGACTCTCTTTCACTCTTTATAACCCTCTTGACTCTATAACTCTAAACCCTTCTATGCAAGCACTCTTAATTCAATTCTGAAAAATAATCAAGGCAATCAAACATTAAGCATAACAGTGAAAAGTCTTAACAAATCCCCAAACACACCAAATAAAAAACAAAAACAAAAATATAAATTGTTCAACAAAAACACAAAGAAACTAATCCTCCTCATCATCGTCATGATCCGACACCGCTCCACTTCCACTCGCACCGCTCCTTCTCGCATTGATCACCTCTTCCCACGATGGAATATACGGGAAGTTGCCTCCATCGATATGCGGAATGTTGAAGTGGTCAAAAAGTCGAATATGTGATTGATTGCTAAAGTTGATACCCCGCACCATTTGATCTTGTAACCGCCTCAACTCAACATTGTACCAATCCATTGGTACTTCATCATTGTCTACCGGAATCACCGACGAATCCTCCTCCACATCACGTTCTCGCCTCGACCGAACCCTCCTTCCCGGCGCCTCGGGACCAACAACAGGATCATCATGCGGGATAGCATAATGACCTCCACCATAATCCTCAATGATCCTAGCCCTCCTAAAAAGAATAGGATTGAATGGAGGGGTAGGAATCATAGTCATCAAGTTCCACGCGCCACGGGTCGTTAACCCAAACGAATTAGCGAGCCGCGTGACAAACATTCCACCATTAATCTTCGATGTCTTGCGGTCTTTAACCGCACCCTCCGCCAAGTATGAAGCTAAACACCAAGGAATATTGCAGAAAATATCGGGTGTGATAATGCTCCATAAGTAGATGACATCAAGGTTAGAAACCTTGTCATCATCCTTCCTTTGGTTAATGGTGGTGGAAATAAGGCGGTGTGTAGGCGATTGGATGCTTCCCTCCTGAGTTGATTTCGGAATGTAAACTTTGTTGGCAATCATACTCCACCAACCCGTGCTCGTCACTCCATTGGGGAACACTTTGTGAGAGTGTTCCATAAATGCACGGATAATAGCGGTCGACACCAATGACCGGTCATAAATACCCATCCGAAAAGCGAGGTCAACCACGGAGCACTGATGAAACTCGCCCCCAAGACAGAAACTAACACTCGTCGGGTGATAACAGTCATCTCCCCCACGAAAAGATACCGTGGAGAAAAACTCTAGGCAAAGCTCCCGGTACACCGACTCTTGAATACGGAAAATCCGGCTCCACCCATCGCATACCATCATCTCTCCCTCATAAACAAACTCCTTTAAAAGATAAGGAGTCAACTCCTCTTCATAGCGCACACTTTGCAACCAACCCCAATCAATTCTGTTGGGCACGTAAATTTCTTTCTTCTTTACTTTAGCCAATTTCTTCTTCCACCTCGTCATAGTAGAAGCGGACTCGATTTGAGGGAAATTTAACCAAGGAAAATCTCCTTGGCGTCCACTTGAACTTTGTCCCCTGTGAAACATTATTCCTGCAAAACAAAAAACATAAAACCAAGCAAACACAGAAAAGCATTAAAATAAGTCACTCATGTGTCCCCGACCCGACTCGTTGAGTCCATGAACGACTCAACGAGTCGCAAGAACTGCGCGAGTCAGTCGGCGAGTCTGTCAAAATTGAGCCTCGAAATCTCAAAATTAACTCAAGGGTTTTGTCCAGGGGCATGTCTATAAGGTATTAGGGCAAGAATAATCATCCAAAAGAACATAATTCTTTAAAATCGAAACCCTTAAAATTCACTATTCTTTAAAATCGGGTTTTCTATGAAATTACTACCCTAGATCATCTTAAAATCATGCTTTTAACAGAAAATAGGAAGAAATTAGTTACCTTTCGTGATAGAACTTGAAAAACTTGAAGAACAATTGAAGAACAATTGAATGCTTGAGAGAAAGAGTTGGAGAGAGGCGCACGGCGAGTGTGTTGTAAAAAAGAAACTGATTTCTTTAGGGTTAAAACCCTAGCTACTGGTTGTAAAAATTATTTCATTATTAATTTTTTTTCTGTAAATAATACCGACTCGTCTAGCCAGGGTCAGACTCGGCGAGTCTGGTCACGATGTTGTTCTTTTCTGAAATCTTAATGGACTCGTCGAGTCATGGTCAGACTCGGCGAGTCTCTTGCAAACAATTCAAAAAAAAATTATAAAATTTTTGTCATTTATTTAGAAAAGAAAATTTATTCACCCCACACTTAGTCCACACGCACTCTCAAGCAGACATGTCCAATGATTTGGAAGATTAAAATTCTAAAAACGAAAAAAGAAAAAATTTCAAACAAAACTAAAAAGGTAAAAGAAAGCAAACTCTAAATAACGGGTTGCCTCCCGCCAAGCGCTTCTTTTTAAGGAGTCGTTAGCTGGACTCCTTCCCATCTACGTCTCGTCATCTTCCAGCATCGGGAATGCACGCCTAATCTTTTGCAGTTTGTACTTTGTTTTGTAAGCGTGAATCTTCTTTTTGTAAGCCCGTTTTGATTCCTCTCTCTTCTTTTTTACAGCATCATCCTCAGCTGCTTGGGCTTCTCTTCTCCTCTTTTTCTTCTTCACCCCATTCTTTTTCACCTTTTCTTGCACTTCCTTTTCTTCAAACTTAATTACTTCGTATTTTGTGAAAATTCGTGCTCTTGGTTTGGTAATGAATGGTTGATCAGCGTCCACTCTCCTATCCTTTGCCTTCTCCTCTTTTTCTGTGCTTTCCCCATCTTCAAGCGGTATTGCATCAAGACATGTTATATGGGCGTGTTGAACTTCCGTATCCATTTCTTTTTCTGCTGTTTGTTCTTCTAAAGAATGAGGAAAAATATCCAAGTCCAGAATATGCATAGAACTAGTAACAAGCAGATCTAAGTCGTCCAAGTTGTTGGCAATTTCGACTGGACTCGTCGAGTCCAGGAGAGTGACTCGGCGAGTCGGATCGTATTCCACTATTTCCTTTGTGTTTTTTGAGTAGGCTCCTTCCAGTAGCTTTTCTATCTCCTCCAAGTCCTTGTTAACATCTCCATCCTCTCCATAATGTAGCAAAAACTTGCTTGAATCTTCTTCTTGCAAAAGTTCAAGTTCTTTTTGTAGTATCTCATCATCCAAATGGATAAATGAGATCTCTTCTTTTCTTTCATGTACTTGCTTGGCTTCTGGTATGGCTCTAAATATTGCGGACTCGTCACCTACCCTCAACGTTAATGTAGACTCACCTACATCAATTAAAGCACATGCGGTGTTTAAAAATGATCTCCCCAAAATAATCGGAATTTTGGGGTCTCCTTCCATGTCAACCACTACAAAATCTACAAGAAATATGAACTTGTCGACTTTAATAAGAAGATCCTCACAAACGCCTCGTGGATGAATTGTTGTCTTGTCTACCAAATGGATCTTCATGTTTACCGGCCTTGGCTCCGGTAAATTCAGTTTCTTAAGAAAGAGAAAGATATCAAATTGATGCTTGCACCCGAGTCGATCAACGCTTGAGTGACAAATGTATTTCCAAACTGGCACGGAATTATAATACTCCCCGGATCGACCTTCTTTTCAGGTAGCTCACTCAATATTATCTCCGCGACTTCAGCCAAGTCTTTCCTAGCAGCAAAGAGTCCTTTTAGTAAGTTGAATTACTTGGGTGTTGTGAGCATCGTTTCTACAAATGGCACATTGACTTGTAGGGCCTTAACATGCTTCATGAAGGTTCTATAGGCTTCAACTTTCTCCACAGGCATGGCTTTGATTGGAAATGGCAGAGGAGGATTATATGGCTTTAAGGGGATGACAGTTTTGTCATTTATGCATGGACTCGTCGAGTCCATTTGAGGGACTCGGCGAGTCTGGTTGGGTTTAGCTGGAGCCGACTCTTCTGCCTTTTCTGTCTTCCTCTTGGAGATCCTCTGTGCATGTGTGAATATTTCTTCATTGCTGGAGGTCACTGCACTCACATTCTCCATTCTCGGATTGGCTTCGGTATTACTCGGAAGTTGACCCGGTCTTCTTTCGTTCACTTGGTGTGCAAGCTGTCCCAGCTGTTTCTCAATGTTAAGAATGGATGGCTGCTGATTCCTTAGCATATTTCTGGTCTCGTGTATTGCAGCGTCGTGATCATTGTGTCTTTTTTCCGACGCGACTATGAATCTAGTGAACAATTCTTCCAAATCGACTTTCTTTTCTATCATCGGTTCTTCCTTTTGATAATATCCCCTCTCCTTTTGCTTGTATTTCTCCTCCTTAGCCTTCTTATATTATTCGTATGGGAGCCATTCCTTCTTCGGTTTCCGCCAATTTTCGTCGTATCGATCGCCACTTGAATAGAATACCTGAGCCTTTTTATTTCCATTCTCATCCAAATCACAATCTTTTGTGAGATGGGGCCCTCTACAATTCTCACATCCTACCCGGATAACATGAATTGTTTGATCCATTTTTGTTATCCTCCTATCAAGACTATCAAGCTTAGCTATCACCGCCGCCATGCTATCATTTGCCGAGTTCACTACCCCCCAAATTACTTCATTTCTTGGATTGTGGTATTCTCTAGAGTGCTTAGAGAATTCTTCAATTAACTCCTTGATTACCGGGGGCGCCTTCTTTGTGAGCGGGCCTTGAGAATCGAGCAATTGCCTTGTGGTGAGATTGACTCCATCATAGAAAATGGAGACCTCTTGTTGGCTATTAAGGTCATGGTATGGGCAATTTCTAAGCAAACTCTTGTACCTTTCCCCAGATTCATAAAGAGATTCTCCGGGTTGTTGCTCAAAGTTGGCAATGGCTTTCTTTACCTTGGATATTTTGAAAGGTGGGCAAAAGTGGTCTATGAACTCTTCTTTCATCTTGGCCCATGTGGTGAACGATCCGGGAGGAAGTGACTTTAACCAATCCTTTGCAGCTCCTTTGAACGTGACTGGGAGCATGCGAAGAAGCTGGGTCTCGCGGGGTACATCCGGTACATTGAAGTAGTCAGCCACATCATTCACTTCGTCCAAGTGCTTGTAGGCGTCTTCATGATCCTTCCCATAAAACGGAATCTCCTTGAGTTGAGCGAGAATATGGCCTTTTAGTTTGAAAGTAGCGGTCGCGGGTATTGCGGGCTGCACAAGTCCCCGGCCGGTGTCATCGCGCATCCTCTTCTTCCATTCCCCCATGGGGACTTCATCGATATTATCCATAGTGATAGCTAAATCGTCTTCAAACTCGGAGTCGTGCTCGTATGTGGGCTCTTCTTCTTCCTCGGTCTCGTACTCGATATCTTCTTGAATTGGGTCTTCGATTGTCAAAGAGGCACTGGATGCTTCGGATTTGCTGCTCCTCTTCTTGCTGAAAACGGACTTTAGGTTTTTGAGTGGTGAGTTCTTTGAAGAAGCGGATTCTCCAACGGCTTTGCCTTTGCTCCTCCTTAGTGCGGATTCCGGGTCTTCAAGAGGAGGGACCAGAGGTGTATCAGATCCTCGGGTCATGATACAACTGTAAACAAATAAAAAAAACGCGTAAAAAGAACAAAAATAAAATAAAAAATTAAAGCTATAACAGCGATGTACTCGCCGAGTCGGCACGAGTGCACTCGGCGAGTTCAAGGCGAAAACAGAAAATTTTTTCTAGTTACTCTAAAAACGGAATTTTATTAAAACTAATTCTACTTACTGAACTACCTTTTAAATAACTTTGTGTAAGATAAATCCCACACAAAGGATCGACTGAATTGGAATTTAATGTTAATTTTAGAACCGTTCCCCGGCAACGGTGCCAAAAACTTGATGTATGCACACTCACTTAGTTTTAAACCTACTTTCAATTGTAAAATAACACACAAAGGCAGTGAACCTATCAATTGTGGTATAGTTGGATAAGTAGACTATCGAGCACTGGGAACGGAAAATTAAAACTAAAAACTAATTCTATCAGAATTAATTACTAAGAAGGGGGTTTCTCTAGTTTTACAAGACTAGAAACTTGCTAACTATTACTAATTTAAAAACTAGAAAACAAAGAATTAACTAGATTCAATAATTGGGAAGGAACTTCTGTTTAGTTCAACTCAATTGATCCTATGGTTGATTTCAAGGTAATGGTGCAATGGATTAATTCTTTTGTTGGTTACCGATTCAATTGATTAGATTTGCGTTCACTACACTAATCCTTAGCAAATAAACTAACTTAAACAGTGGCCAGTTGTCTAATTTAATTAAATTCACTAGATTAATTATTCGGGTTAATTTAGACTTGCAATATTTAACTAATTTAATCTTTTAATTAACTTCTTGTCGATGGTCATCACACAAGCTTGCACATGAATTTACTCAGTTCTCTTATTAACTCTAGTTTCATATTCATTAATCCTAGACATATGGCGTAGTGATCACATAGCATATGAGGTTGATAATCAATAGATGTTCATGCTAATCAATTATCTTCCTATTAACAGAAAATTAATTATTATTCACACACAAGGTTCTTTAGCAAGCTAAAATAACAAAAATTCACCAACTTAGAATTAATCCTACCAATTAATCAAACCATAGTATCAATTTTGTATCCCCAAACATAAGTCTAAAGGTTTTAGCTCATAATTAAAGTAAATAACAGCAAACAACAGAGTCTAATTGTTTAACCATAATAACAAAACAAAAGATTAAGTGGAATGATGAAATTTTGCCTCAATTCTCCTTCGGGATTGAATTCTAGCCTCTCTCGTCGTCTTCTAGGGTTTTTCTAACCTCTTAATCGCAGCTAAACTCTTCTGAATCATTCTAGAATTCCCCCCCCCCCCCCCATCGTTCTGAGGGGTTATCTTTATATAAGCGAACCGACTCGTCGAGTCAGGTGGCGACTCGTCGAGTCCATCTCCCAGTCCCCGTATTGTGATAAGTCTCTGGGATCCCGAGTCTTTATCTTCTCGAATATTCGCTTGGACTCGCCGAGTAGTCGACCCTACTCGCCGAGTAGGTGCTATTTTTAGTGTTTTTCTTCTTTGTTCCATTCTCGATCTCTCAGCCGCTTCTCCTGCTTCCTTCTGCTTCCGAGCTTCAATTTTGGACTGGAAATATAATTCAAACACTTTTAAGTACCTTTTGTCCATAAAATGCAATAATTTAGCTAATAAACGAATAAAAATCTATACTTAATATGAACTAATTATGCACATATCATCTGCTTAAATGAAAAGTAGTCTTCTACCCAAGACCAAACTGTTTGTATGTTATGTTCTCTTGAAAATAGTGTAAAATATATGTTTGTACTTGAAATAGTATAAACGTATGTTTTCTATATTTGTGAAACCATCTTTACTAGAAAAATAGAATGCAATTCTCATGTGAGAATATCACTGTATGAATGTAATGGAAAATGAAGGTTTACGGTAGCATTGTATAAAATACACTACTGATGCATTAACTACCTTGAAACCAAACTGGTTAATTAAGGTTAAAATGTGATTAGGTTATAACCATGCATGATTGATTAGTATAAAATACGATGTTCTTCAGGCGTCGAAAATGATATGACATTTGTCACCCGTAGACCTGCAGGTCCCACTATAGCTAGCAGCAAGATGTGGGATGGTCAATCCCATATAGATCTATACACAAACTCACGCTCTCCCTCCAGGAAACTCTAGTTACAAAACGTGACATAACAAGAATATTGCTATGCCATGAAATACTATCTCACATTTTAGTTATCTTATTCTTGTTATAGTATGTGAGTTCCTTCTTGTTCTTCTAAATGAATAGTATACTTTGTAATGAATAGTAATAGTATGTATGTATTTATTTATGTATGTTTCTCTGTTTTAGAAAACAGTGAATATTGATCCTCTAAACTATACCTATTATAGTTTAGTAGTATGTTTGTTTGAACTGTAACTGAATTGGAGAAAAGACTCAATCGCCCAACATATGCAATCGAGTTAAGTATGATCTTTGAAAATGGGGTTTAATATTCATGTATATATTAAGCAAGTATAACTATGATTTAGCCGACAGTTGGACTAGTGATCCTACCCTAAGCCCACAATCAAACAAGGAACATGAGTTATGGTATTTAGCAATAGTCCTAAGTCCGTTAAAGCATACTTATACATAAATATGTAAATGAACATGATTAATTTTGATATAAACAAAAATCTAAAAATAGTTTAAAAGAGTTTTAAAATGATTTTGACAGTATTTAAGCATAAGCAATCCTTTTGTTTGATTGTTTCCACATGTAAATGTTTAACACAATTAAACTGTGTTGTACTTGTATTCCCCCTAAAAGGATTTAAAAAGGTAAAGTGTAGGGGTATGAACTCACCTTATATGAGTGATTCGTTTGAATGTTCGATATAGGATGTTATTTCCACGAGTGAAGTCACGTAGCAAAACTGAGTCCTAAATATCATTTTAGGTAATATAAATGTATACAATTATTGTATATAAACATAAGAATGATAAGGAATTGGACTAATTTGTAAGTTTGGCTTACAAATAAGAGTGTTAGAAGCAAAATGGAAGGTTCTCGATTCTTGGTTCCAAAAGTATTCCTCATTAAACACACAACACCTTTGAATACAAGGTTTATACACCTATAACTCATTAATCTAACCATATTAAGATAATAAAGAAATAAGTTTGACCTTTATTTTGATATGTTTGACTTTCATTGACTAAGATTGACTTTTACAAGATTTGAAATTACGGGTTGTCACATCATCCCCCCGTTAGAGGGAATTTCGTCCCGAAATTAAGTCTAAGAGATATACATGGACTAAGGGAAAAGATGCAGATACTTATGTTTCATTTGATCCTCTCTTTCCCAAGTGAATTCAGACCCTTTCTTTGCATTCCAACGAATCTTCACTATCGGGATACGACTTTATTTGGTTTGCTTGACTTCCCTATCCATGATCTCTATCGGTTCTTCCATGAAGTTTAGACTCTCGTTGATCTCGATTTCATCGAGTGGGATAACAAGAGTCTCATCAGATAAACACTTCTTTAGGTTGGATATGTGGAAGGTAGGGTGTACGTTGCTAAGTTCTTGAGGTAGTCGGAGTTTGTAAGTTATAAGGCCGATTATAGCTAGAATCTCAGAAGGCCCAATGTACCTTGGATTTAGTTTGGCATGCTTTCTGAAGTGTATCATGCCCTTCCAGGGTGAGACCTTCAATAGCACAAGGTCACCAACCTGAAATTTCAAGGGTTTCTGTCTTTTGTCAGCGTAGCTTTTCTGTCTATCTCTAGAGGCTTTCAATCGTTCCCAAATCTGAACAATCTTTTCTGTCATTTCCCGGATGATTTCCAGACCAGTGAGAGTGTTGTCAGGAACTTGACTTTAGCTAGTTGCGTGTCACCCACCTCAGCCTAGCACAGAGGGATCTGCACTTCCGGACATAAAGGGCTTCAAATGGAGCAACTTTGATACTAGTATGGTAGTTGTTGTTGTACGAAAACTCGACCAATGGTAAATGGATGTCCCCCGCTTTTCCAAAGTCGATCACACAAGCTCACAACGTCTCTTCCAACGTTTGTATCGTCCTCTCACTCTGTCCATCAGTTTATGGGTGGTAGGCTGTACTCATGTCCAACCTAGTCCCAGGGACTTTTGTAGCGACTGCCAGAATCTTGAGGTGAATCTACTGTCTCTATCGGAGATAATAGATATGGGAACACCATGCAGTCATATGATTTCCCTAATGTATGTTCTTGTCAGTTTCTCCATCTTGTCGGTTTCTTTGATTAGTAGGAAGTGTGCGGACTTAGTTAACATGTCAACGATCACCCAAATGGTATCGAGACCACCCGTTGTCTTGGGAAACTTGGTTATGAAATCCATTGTAATCCGCTCACACTTACACTCAGGTATCTCTGGTTGTTGTAGTAAACTTGAGGGCTTTTGGTATTCGACCTTAACCTTGGCGCAAGTAAGACACTTACCCACGAAGGTAGCAAAGTCTGCTTTCATGTTCATGACAATGTCTCTGAAACCACCGAGTTTCGGTGTCCAGATCCGATCCATGAGGTATAAGGCTCCATCACCCTTGACTTCTAAGTTCTTATCCATCCCTCTCAGGGTTTCACCTGTCACGTTTTTAGGTTTCAAGGCTTCTTCTTGAGCCTCCTTAATTTGTGTGGACAGATGTGAATGGATTGTCGTAGTCAATGCCTTGACTCTACGACCTGAGTACTCTTTCCGACTTAGGGCGTCAGCTACTACGTTGGCTTTACTAGGATGATAACGAATTTCACATTTGTAGTCATTTAGTAGCTCGACCCACCATGGCTTGTCGTAGTCAATGCTTTGACTCTACGCCTTATCTTGTTTCTCTTCCCAGTCAAAGGTCACACCTTTATGATTCAATGTGGTAAGTGGTTTCACGATCCTTGACAAATTCTGAATGAATCTGCGATAGTAGCCGGCGAGGCCTGAGAATTGACGGATTTACGTAGGCGGCCTTGGTGCCGACCAGTTCTCGATGGCCTTGATTTTGTAAGGGTCTACGTGAATTCCCTCTTCAGTAACCACGTGACCCAAGAATTCGAATATTCAAATCCAAAATTCGCATTTAAAGAACTTCGTATAAAGCTTCTTTGCTCGTAGTGATTCCAAGATCTGTCGTAAGTGTTGACTATGTTCATCCTTGCTGTGTGAGTAGATAAGCATGTCATCGATGAATACTATCACGAACTTATCTAAGTAAGGACGACACACCCGATTCATTAAGTTCATGAACATCGAGGGTGCATTGGTTAATCCGAAAGGCATCACTACAAACTCATAGTGACCACAACGAGTTCGGAAGGCTGTTTTGGGAACATCTTCCTCTAAGACTCGTAACTGGTGATACCCAGATCTTAAGTCAATATTTGAAAAGTAGTTCGCTCCTTGACGTTAGTCAAACAAGTCGTCTATTCGTGGTAGAGGGTATCAGTTCTTAACGGTAAGTTTGTTTAGCTCGCAATAGTCGATGCACATACAAAACGATCCATCCTTCTTCTTCTTCACGAACAAGACCGGTGCTCCCTAGGGTGATAAGCTTGGTCTAATGAATCCCTTGCTGAGAAGTTCGTTTAATTGATTGGATAGTTCTTGCATCTCAGTTAGTGCTATTCGGTATGGCGATCTGGCAACAGGGATAGCTCTTGGAATTAATTCGATTATGAACTCGACTTGACGTTGTGGTGGTAATCTCGGAAGATCTTCAGGAAAGTCGCGGACTTCAGGGATGTTCTTTATGTCATTCACCTTTTGGTTCACATCAACCACGTGAGTAAGGAACGCATGATATTCCTTTCGTAAGTACTTCTGGACTTGAATACTTGAGATGATTCAAATGTTCGTGCCTGGTTTGTCGCCATAGATAACTAGGGTTTTGCTATTCGGTAGATTAAGATGAACGACTTTCTCAAAACACATGATGTCAGCACGATGAAGACTCAACCAATCCATGCCGATAATGACGTCGAAACTTTTAATTGAAACAGACATTAGGTCGATTTGAAATGAATAGCTATCTATAGTGATGGTGCATCCTATGTATATATCGTTAGTGCTCTCAGTCTTCCCGTTAGCCATTTCTATGGTGAATGTCTTTTTTAGTACTTGTGGTTGTTGTTTAAGTAAGTGTGTAATTTTTTGATTCACGAAACTCCTCTCTGCTCCATTATCAAATAGTATGCATGCATAAGAGTTATCTAGGAGAAACGTACCCGTGACCACCGTAGGGTCTGCCACAACTTCCTCTTGGCCAATAGCCAAAACTCTCCCTACTCCGCCAGTATTCCCTGTCATTGGGCAGTTTCGTTTGTAGTGTCCAACTTCACCGCACCCGTAGCAGGCCTGGCTCACTCCAATGCCAGTGACCTGGGTGATTGGTCTTGCTGGTGCCTTACAAAAACGGGCAGTGTGCCCCTTCCTATTGCAGTTAGCACATTGCATCTCTCAGCAAGGTCCATTATGATGGAAGTTGCACTTATTGCATTTCGGCAGACTTCCAGCGTACTGCTTTGCTGGTGCAGGGACAACAGGGGTTGTTGCTGCATGAACAACCACAATCTGCTGTTTCATGGCAGAGTTCTGCGTTGATTGGTTCTTATATTTGTCCTAAAACTTTCACTTGTTGTCGTTTGCTTTGGCCGGTTCTACGACAACAGGGGTTGTTGCTTGTGGACGGACTCCATGGTCGATGAGTCTCTATGCCAATCACTTGGCACTGTCGAATGTAGAGGGGTTTGAAGATAATACGTTCCCCTGAAATGGAGGTACTAGTCCCCAGATGTAAACTCGATCTTCTTGCTCTCCGTGGGGACCATACCTGGACATAGAGCCACCAGATTACCGAACCTAGTCGTGTAGGATACTTTGTCAGAACCTTTCATAGTAAAGCTCCAAAGTTCCTGTTCAAGTTTTCGAACTTTTCCCCTCGAGCAGTACTCCCCTGTCATAATATCGTTCAGTGTCTCCCATCCCATTGCGTTAGCCACTACGAGAGTAAGTGACTTGACATGGCCATTTCACCATGTGAGCGATTTGTCGGAGAAGGTGCAGGAAACAAATTTTACTTTTCTTCCTTATGGGCAGGAGCAGATCTCGAAGATCGACTCAGTTTTCTCAAACCATTGTGATAGAGCAATGATTCCCCCAGTCCCATTAAAGGCTTTGGGTTTGCAGTTGGTAAAGTCCTTGTATGAACACTCCCTAGGGTGTCCATGACTATCACCTTGGGTATATTAAATACCCGTTCCACCCCCACTAGTACTGCTAGTGTTAATCTGAGTTAAGGCTGTCGTTACAGCCGTGGTCACTGCAACTTGAAAAACCACATGATCGAATTGAGGTAGAGGTGGTGGTTGAGATGGAATTATTGGCGGATTGCGCCTGTTTGATTTACGAGGATGCATCTTTCTACTATAAGTTTACAAAGATGAAGATAATTGTAAGTATTCAACAGTGAGTAAAATGTGAGTGCTCCTTGAACTAAATCACCATAGTTCAACATGTAATTGATGAAGTGTTTGCAATAGAGGCCTACCACTAGAAAGATGAAAGAATTTGGATAGAGATTTTCTAAGAGAATTAGATGCCTGTCAATATCATTGGTATTATCGATGTATAGAGCTCGGGAAAAAATGGACTTTGTAATAGGTCTACAACATACCAATATAGAGAAAACTTTGCCAGCTCAAAGACCTAACGAAACAGAAGTTCAGGGTCTAAATATAAATAGGAAAATAATATTAGAGTCTAAAAGTAGACTTAATCTATATCCAAAAGAGTGAGTAGAGTATGCTATACTCGCGAGAAGTGTTGTTCTGGTTAGTACTAGATTATGCCCTGGATTCAGCCAACTGGTGTTCTGTTTCCCACACACGCCTTTCCAATGCAACTTGGCTCTATCAAAGTTCTCTAAATTTGGATTGTCTGGCATCCAGTTCTCTCAGTAGTGCATCAGTGTGAGTCCTTGTCATTTCCTGGTCATCGGTGAGATAGCGGAGGCGAACAATGTTGACTCCTGAGTTAGCCTTAATTTTCATGACTTGGTCGATGATTGCTCTTCCTTGTTTAGCATTACAAGCAACACGACGAACCAAGATAGGTAGGATTCTGTCAGTTGAGCCTCCCTCGCTCAAGTTGTAGAAGCTCTGGTCTCCATTATAATGAGGTGGTTGTCCCTGTTCGTGGATCCACCTTCCCAATTTTACTGACTATAGAGGCGTCGGGCCTTGAAAAACCTATCGGGGGTTAGGATTTTGGGCAACTTGAGGTGGATTATAGACCTCTAGTTCTGAGTCGGAATCCTCCTGAACTTTCTCTTTGTTCTCTTCCTCAGAACTCTCCTCGAGGTCTTCTTCTTATGGGACTACTGGGTTATCTTCTTCTTGACCAGCTTCAAGCCATCCATTGTTCCCTTGATCGGGAAAGTACGGGTCTCCCGGCAGATGAAATCCAACCATGTTATCTAAGCGAGAATAGTGGTGTAAGAGATGTATAATAAATGTTATCTAGAGATATTTATAGGATGATCCTTACCATTTACTTCTATACTTGCGTAGTGCATACCAGTTATATATAACCTAAGATAGAATAGACCTTCGAATAAGTGATCCAACTCAAAGACCACAACCAAACAAGGAACATGAAGTAAAGCGAAGATCACAGATTCTAAGTCTATAATATCTTGGTCACATATAACCTAAGCATATCCGCTCAACAACTATAGACCTACTAGTAAGGGTCGTTTTATTTTTCACATAAGTAATTACAGTACAACAAAATACTCCTATAGTATTTTAAGTTTTTGTTATGTTCTAGTGTTTCTTGGTAGTATAGTTGGTAAGTTTTTAGACTTGTTGCAACACCATAACCATTACTAGGCATATGCTAATAATCACATCTCGGATAAATATAGTTGATCAGACTATATCAATCCCAGACCTGATTATATATCCCCAAGCCTACTTGTGCTATTCAATAATCAAAATACTTTTGTTCTGTTCTAGTATGACACTGTTCGGGTATGTATGCATGTATGTATACTTTAGTAAAATGTTTTATATTTAAAAAGTATAACTCTTGGTCAGAGTGTTTTAATCCCGTTGTGTTTATAGTTGTATATCTTTTATGGGTTGATATACTTAGTTCACTATAAACAATGCTCTGATACCAATCTGTCACAACCCCAAATCAGAATGGCGGAAACGTTCGGGAGCGGAGGACATCATGTACAGTATCGTAACAATGCACAATAGTAAAACAAGCAAAAACATCCATTGCATTAATAGAATAGTTAATATACGTGTGTTCATTGAATAGTAGTATGACACCAAAAATGTAAAGCAAAAATAAAAGACGAGTCTGAACATGCTCCGTCTTCTCAAAAACCTGTGCTCGTGTACCTGTCTACCGGTTCCCTGAGAATACAAGTTATTTTGAACGAGAGTATCAACATTTAAGTTTGTGAGTTCATAAGTATTTTAGTGTCAAGTGTTTGCATTTTTTTCTTGAAAATGTTTGTATTTGTTTAGTGAAAATGTTTGTATTTGTCTAGTGAAAATGTTTGTATTTGTTTAGTGAGAATGTTTGTATTTGTCTAGTGAAAATGTTTGTATACTTCCCTGAAAATCCTATATTTTCTGCTTAAATGAAAAGTAGTCTTCTACTTAAGACCAAACTGTTTGTATGTTATGTTCTCTTGAAAATAGTGTAAAATGTATGTTTGTACTTGAAATAGTATAAATGTATGTTTACTATATTTGTAAAACCATCTTTACTAGAAAAATAGAATGCAATTCTCATGTGAGAATATCACTGTATGAATGTAATGGAAAATGAAGATTTACAGTAGTATTGTATAAAATACATTACTGTATGAATGTAATCGAAAATGAAGATTTACAGTAGTATTGTATAAAATACACTACTGATGCATTAACTACCTTGAAACCAAACTGGTTAATTAAGGTTAAAATGTGATTAGGTTCTAACCATGCTTGATTGACTAGTATAAAATACGACGTTCTTCGGGCGTTTAAAAATGATATGCCATTTGTCACCTGTAGACCTGCAGGTCCCATTGTAGCTAGCAACAATGTGTGGAATGGTCAATCCCATATAGATCTATACACAAACTCACGCTCTCCCTCCAGGAAAACTCTAGTTACAAAACGTGACATAACAAGAATATTGCTATGCCATGAAATACTATCTCACATTTTAGTTATCTTATTCTTGTTATAGTATGTGAGTTCCTTCTTGTTCTTCTAAATGAATAATATACTTTGTAATGAATAGTAATAGTATGTATGTATTGGTTTATGTGTGTTTCTCTGTTCTAGAAAACAGTGAATATTGATTCTCTAAACTATACCTATTATAGTTTACTAGTATGTTTGTTTGAACTGTAGCTGAATTGGAGAAAAGACTCAATCGCCCAACATATGCAATTGAGTTAAGTATGATCTTTAAAAATGGGGTTTAATATTAATGTATATATTTACCAAGTATAACTATGATTTAGCCGACAGTCGGACTAGTGATCCTACCCTAAGCCCACGACCAAACTAGGAACAAGAGTTACGGTATTTAGCAATAGTCCTAAGTCCATTAAAGCATACTTATACATAAATATGTAAATGAATATGATTTTGATATAAACAGAAATCTAAAAATAGTTTAAAAGAGTTTTAAAATGATTTTCACATTATTTAAGCATAAAAAATCCTTTTGTTTGATTGTTTCCACGTGTAATTGTTTAACACAACTAAACTGTGTTCGACTTGTATTACCTCCCTAAAAGCATTTAAAAAGGTAAATTTTAGGGGTATGAACTCACCTTATGTGAGTGATTCATTTGAATGTTCGATATAGGATGTTATTTCTACGAGTGAAGTCCCGTAGCAAAACCGAGTCCTAAATAGCATTTTATGTAATATAAATGTATACAATTAGTGTATATAAACATAAGAATGATAAGGAATTGGACTTATTTGTAAGTTTAACTTACAAATAAGAGTGTTAGAAGCAAAATGGAAGGCTGCTAGGAGTTTACGGCTTGCCCCAAGAGTTCACGGTCCAAGAAGATCTTGGTGTTTTTGGGTTTACAGTTGGTGTTCTTGATAAAATGAAGGAGATTCAAGGGTTTACGGTTGAATGTTCTTGAGGAAATGAAGAACACTTGAAGATCCAAGCAAGATCCTAAGAAGATTCAAAGGATGAAAGATGATATTTGAGAGAGAAAAGGTGTTCACGGTTGGAGTTCTTGAGAGTGAGGTGGGTGTTTTCGGGTGGATTTGAAGAAGTGAGGAGGAGTTCAATGTTGGGTCCCTATATAGGGTCAAAAACTGATGGGACACCTTCGTTGGATATCACACCGAGTGGATAAGATCGAGGTTTATGGCTGCGAACCATTTGCGGTCCTAGGGTTTACCGCCGAAGCGAGGGTTTGTGGTTCAGACAAGGTTATCGGTTCTCGGTTCCAAAAGTTTTCCTCCTTAAACACACAACACCTTTGAATACAAGGTTTATACACCTATAACTCATTAATCTAACCATATTAAGATAATAAAGAAATAAGTTTGACCTTTATTTGATATGTTTGACTTTCGTTGACTAAGATTGACTTTTACAAGATTTGAAATTATGGGTTGTCACTAGGGATGAGATTTAGAACCGGAAAACTGGACCGGAACCGGAATCGGACCGGAACCGAAACCGTCGGAATATATAGAACCGGTTCCGGTTCCGGGTTTAAAAATTGGCTTTATCCGGGTTTCGGGTAATCCGGGTTTGGGTCCATCAGGTCAGGGTAAATCGGGTCTAAAAACCGGAACCGGAACCACTTTTAGGGCCAGAACCGGTTTTTGTGAAACGTTTAAAAGATGCATATCTCATTCGTTTCAACTCGGGTTGACATAAATTTTTTTCCAATATGTAGTTTAGAGTTTGTACATGCTTTTAGACTATAAATTCGCCATTTTTAGTTTTATATTCATTAACTTACACTCCCCCAAAGTCGAGATATCAAAGCTGGAAATTTTTAGTTTTTTAGTTTTTTTGTATTCGGTGAAAGTTTTAAAATACGTATATCTAATTCCTTTGAAGTCGGATTGACATGTGGTTTTTTCCAACATGTAGTTTAGAGTTTGTACATTATTTTAGACTATAAATTTGTCATTTTTAGTTTTATATTCATTGACTTACACTCCCCCAAAGTTGAGATATCAAAGATAGAAGGTTTTTTTTTTTTTTTTTGTATTCGGTGAAAGATTTAAAACATGCATATTTAATTCGTTTGAAGACGGATTGACATGTGGTTTTTCCAGCTTGTAGTTTACAATTTGTACATGAGTTTAGACTATAATTTTGTCATTTTTGATTTTATATTCGATGATTTATAGTTCTCTGAAGTCGGGATATCAAAACTGAAAATTTTCAACTTTTCAGTTATTTGTTTTTGTAATTTGTATTATGTGAAAATGTTAACATGTGCATATCTCATTTGTTTAAAGTCAGACATGAGGTTTTTTCTAGAGTGTATTTTAGAATTTATACATGATTTTAGACTATAATAATGTTAATTTTGGTTTCTTATTCAATGAGTTACAATCCCCCAAAGTTGGAATATCAATATGAAAATTTTCAAAATTCAACCCACTAAATAGTAAGTAATTACCAAAAAATTCTGGTTTTTCCGGTTCTAAACCCACTTTATCCGGTTCCAACCTACCAACTTTGATGTTTCTGGGTTTTTCGGTTCTAGACCCACTTTACCCGGTACCGTACCCGGAACCGAACCGGAACCGTTTCCTATATACCGGTCCGGTTTCCGGTTCTACAAAATATCGTTAACCGGTTCCGGGTTTTCAGGGTCCGGGTCCATCCGGTCCGGGTTTGGACCCACTTTCATCCCTAGTTGTCACACTATATGTAGCCATGTAGGATAGCTTGAGAACTCTAGATCTAGGATTTCTTACTTGTTCCTTGTTTGGTTGTGGCTTTAGAGTAGGATCATCTGTTCGAGTGGTTATCTCACATCTGGTTACTTATGGCTATGCATTCCATGTAGATTTGTTGGTAGTGGAGTAGTGTACTGTGAGGGGCCTAGTCGGCGATAGTGAGCTATATGATTGGTAGTTGTTTGTACTTATGTGCCTACTTAATTTCTTGATTGTTTATATATAGACATATTGTGGTGGGTGGGGTTGAGACGTTCCTGTTATGGGTTGTAGGCCAAGATACCAACTACAGACCGGTTGTAAGTCGTAGGCACGGAGGCTCGGGAGGAGCGGCTGGGTTGAGGCATCAGGGCAACAAACCCGGGTAATCCAGTTTGATGAATGTGGACCCAGTATGCATGTTGTATATGTTTTGTGGTGTGTGGTATTTTGGGGAACTCACTAAGCTTTGTGCTTACCCAGCTGTTTATGTTTTTTAGGTTCCATTGCTGATCGTGGGAAGATGAATGCGTGACTGTACACACTCATTAGCAGCATTTAGGATTCTGCGTTTATCATATTACTCTGATTTTCAACAAAAATGTAGTTTGGAACAAATGGTTTTCTTAACATTGATTTTATAATTTCAAAGTTTTACCTTAATAAAAATGAAAATTTTTGGTTGTGAAAATGCGACGTTACAATTTCTATTAATAAAAATGATGTTAAAATCCATAACTTAAAGTTTCGTGTTCAATTTGTTATAATTCCACAGTTTTTAGTAAATCAGTTCATCATTGGAATATAATAGCATTTAAAATGAAGTTGGATACTAACCATAACTCTTTGAGTTCCGAAACAAACTACTTCTCGAGAAATTAAGTATAATATCACTTAAACTTGCTTAATAAACACTGATGTATTGTACAATAGGTCTAATTATAGTTACGTTCACGACGATTGACCAACAATTGTTGACATATTTTACCAATTGTTACATTACTCTTTATTATTATGGTTACAATTTCTCTTTCGTTACATTCTAAATTAATGGGAGCATACATCCCATATTATTAATTTTGTGTTCTAAAACTATTTAACATATACTTGGTTACTAGTTGCCCGTATGAGGATTATTTGTGCATTCATGAAATTATATTTTTCATAAATGCATTTGGTTATTACAAAGCTAAAATGTTTATTTTGAGAAAAGAGATTTTGACATCTTACTTGTTGCATACATGCATATCATGCTAGGATGTGTGCGATTTTGTGGTCCCGTGTACCCAAATTGGCAATGGCTGTTGCTTGTTGTTTGTTTATGAGTAGATTTATAGATAATTCTCACGTTCACAAGTAGAGGCTCACTACCCCTCATGTGGCCTAGGTTGGATGAACCCTAGTGCCTTGACGACTGGATAAATTTCTCTTCCACGTGACGTCATCGATGTGGTGAAGAACGTTGTAGGTGCATGTGATTATCTAGAAAAGTTCAACCCAAGACGCGTAACAATCATCAATATGATCAAAGGTTATTCTCATTAGAAGCCATAGGGTTCGATGATGGAAGAAGAACAACCCCTCCCATCTTCCTCTTATCACTAATGGATGCCAACCCTCTTCTCTTATTGTTTTTCTCATCTTCCATCATAAAATCCTATGACACTCTATTGAGAATAAAAAAGCCAAAAAGAACAAGTTTTACTCTTCTTTCGTCATAACCAACATAAAAAAATCTTAATGTAGATAACTCTTGATTAAACTGATGATTATTTTTACATATTGGGTTGAACTTTCAATATCATTTCATGGACTTACAATGTTCTTGACCAATAGTTAACTAATGGATTCACATGACCACTTTCTATATTTTTTTCAAACCACCATGAAGTGAAGTTGGAAAAATCTCCTATGAAATTATGAAACCGGAAGCACAAAATATTCTAAGATAGCAAAGATGTAAGGGTATTTTTTAGAAAAAAAATAATGTTAGAGATTTAATCCGAAAAAATTAAACAATGTAAGGACTAAATTGACAAAAAAATGAAAACGTAAGGAGTAATTCGAAAAAAGAAATTGTAATGGCTAAATAAAAAAAATAGAAAAAAGTAAGGGGTTTTTTAAAAAAAAGAAAATTGACATTTAACCCGGAAAAAAAAACTCAAATATATAAGATATTAACTTTTTTTTTTAAAACCCTAATTATCGATTGGTTTTAAGAGATATCTTAACTATTTTTTGTGGTCACTTTAATCGATATTCATCATTTACAAATTGTTTTTGTTTTTTTCTTTCCAATCTACATAATACAATTTTCATCTTTAGTTTTGGATAGAGCTAACCTTATTTGGAAGTATCGTTTGCGAGTACATTCAATAGCATGCTGTTGCTATGGTATACACATAATTTTGGCACGAGCTGTTGCATTATTACAATTTTATTTGATGTATTTATAAAACTTTAAAGATATTTTTAAGTACTTGCGTTGAGTTTGAAGGTTTGTATCTAATGACGTTTTTTTTTGTGATTTGATTTATCACCTTGGTTTTCCATGTACGCTGCTCCAGTGAGTTTAGTCATTAGAGACTTTTGGCACTACTTATTTCGACTTCCGTTGTTGTTGTTTTTTTTTTTTTTTTTTTTTTTTTTTTAGTACTGAAGATCGATTTCATCTCCAAATGGACTTTGTTGATAATGATCATAAACCTTAGGCTATCAAGTTAGCCACTATGAATGTTTCCTAAACATCATGGGTTTTAGTATTAAGTTACAATTCTTGTAAGGCTATTACCATTCGTTGTCAACTTCTATTCATTCCATTCATCTTCTTTCTCTCCTCATTCCTTGAGGTTTATCAGCAATGCAGCTTCTCAATAAGAATGTCATTTTCATAGTGGTTTTTCCCAAATTTGGTTTTCTACTTTATATTGTGGTGTTCTATTGTTCTTCGTATTGATTTCTTGCGTTTCTAAGTTGTCAACTTCTATTCATTCCATTCATCTTATTTGTCTTCTCATTCCTTGGAGATTTATAAGCAATACAACTTCTTAATAAGAGTGTTGTTTTCATAGTGAATTTCCCGATTTAGGCTTTCCATTTTATATCTCGCGGTATTCTGTTATTCTTCGTATTGATTTCTTAAGTTTCAACTTTCAAGCATTATCATATTTATCATTGGTGTTCGATTGTGTTATTTCCGCATCGACTATTTTTTAACCTATATGAAAATATGGAAATGTAATGCAAAAATATTATAAGTATTTGTGGAATCAAATACAACATTTGTGCCAAAGATTGCTTTCGGTTTATTCCTTTGTTGATTCATGATTTATCAAGAAGAAGAAGAAAGAGAAACTCTATAAATGAGATTACCAAGGAACAATATGCCTATCTATTGTAGTCAAAGTCAACACTGATTTTGACTTTCCTTTATTTACAAATCAACCCAATCTGTCACCTGAACCCACATGAAAAAATTGTTACCCAAACCAAATGGGGTGTATCTTGCTTGCAATGCAAAAAAGATTGAAAAATCTAATCAGGCTTCAAGATTCTTGGGTTTCCATAACAGGTGAAAGTCCATACTCTCTTATGAAGGATGGATTAAGAAATTTGGCCACAAAAACCCACAATTTATAAACATCATCAAAGTTAGTCAAGAACCCTAGTGAAGCAGTAACAACTTCAGCTCTCACAAACCCTCCTCCACCTTCATCATGATTCTCGTTCTCCATTGGTCTGCAAAGCGTTGTATCAGTATAATCCATAGCCCCAGTCTGCTTCGTGCTTTGTATAATCTTTATATGACTAAGAATTCCAACACCCAGAGAAATCCCATTTCCCTCCGCCATTTTTTGAACGATTTCAGGACGAATTAACCCTGTGATTCTATCTCTAACGTTAAACGCAACAGATGCGCCCCTTTCGTATTTGATTTTGGGCCCGTAGATTTGAACGAGAGGAATCGAGTCTTCTTCTGTACTTGAAGCTGGTAATCTGAGTTGAAGCAATGAAGTCACTAGCCAATTGATCAAGAAACGAAGCCTCGATGTCGTTTTGCTGAGCCCTAATGTGTTGACATGATCAAGATGCCTACATGTTATCTCAGGTTCCCTTCGATCGGATTCTTCGCCTTCATAATATTCTTCATCGCTGATGTAATCATCTTTATCATCTAAACCAGACGATACCCTTCTTCCCAGTAATCTAAACTCTCTTTCGGGTTCTCTTCGTATAGAAGAACCCTCGATTTCGGATTCTTCCTGGATTTCTGGACTATGTACTCTCTGTTCGCCTTCTTGAGTTTGTGCTTCAAATCTGTCTACTCTTCTCACATTGTCGTTTCTCTTCTTGCCTGTAAACCAAAATGGTGGAGGTAAAGACGAGCTAATGTTATCAGGCTGCGATCCTAATGGAGTCTGGCCTAAATTGATCCACATCGAGTCCTCAGGTGAATCATCTTCACTAAAAACAGGAGTCTTCATGACAGAAAATATTTCTGTTTCTTCAAAAACAGGGCTATCACCAATACCATGTTCGATCTCTGTTTCGTATACTTTTCTCACTTGAGAAGGAGTTAATGCACCGGAAAAAGCTCGTAGCTGAGTTCCGTTATGGCTTTCCGGCATAACTTCATCTTCTCCGGTGACTTGGTCGTCTCCTGTTTCACCAAATTGAGGGAATCCAGCCATGGAATCACTCAAATTCGAAGAATACACCGGACTGATCTTCACTATACCGGAGCTACTACGAATAGATTGCTTCTGAAGGCTTCCAATCACAGATTTCTTGATGAGAAGGCATCCGAATCCAGTAGGATCATACCCGAAAACTTTATAAAACGAAGTGATGATGAAATCAGGACGAAACAGAGATAGCCCTAGTGAATCCATGTCTAAGGGACCCAACGCACCTGCATCAAGCAACACATGCCAGTTGTTTTGCTGAGCGAATGACATCCACTGGTAAGAATACTTTGCTCCGGTGACTCTTGATTGAACAGGAAACACAAAAAGACCTGTAGATGAATCTTTCTTCCTCTTTTTCTTGTTTAAAATCTGTTTTCTTAGATGGGTTGAACATGGTTTAAGCGTAGGCCATTTGAACCAAGCACTGTGAACGTTGGCGCCTTTCTCTTTAGCACGTTGAGCCATCCAATTCACAGATTGACTCTCATGATCAAACATCGTTAACAGCTTTTTATTTGTATGAAATGGGTATGATTCAGCTAAAAGCTTAAAAGCAGAACCTCTACTAACAGTAAACACAAGACCATATTCACTCTCAGGGATGTTCAAGTAATCCATGATCCTAGATTTTATATCGTATTCAACTGTACCTTTTTCCCGACCACCGTATAGTGCGTGATTGCTCAGATTTGAAGTAATTTCAGACAAACTAATCGAACATGATTCCCAATAATGAACGAATTGAAGAAATGAAAACAACCCAAATCCACAGTAATCAAGACACACCTTAGAATCATCGTCAGCTAAGTGTGAGTACTCATCAACCCTCAACTGATCAATCTTCTCAGATGACTTGTACTTTGGATACATGGTTAGGAACTTCAAGAAAGCTTCATGAAGATCAGTAATAGAGTCTTCAGTCTCGAATGTTGTATCTGCAGCTAGAGAAGTTGCTTTGAGAAACTCTTTTTGAGCTTCTAATCTTGCGAGCGATCTTGATCTTCCCAAATTCTTGTTTTCCATGTCAATGGACTCTGAAACATCCATGTTTTGGGGTTTAACAAGAGACCCATGATCAGATGCTTGTTGAAGAGCAGCTTTGAGTTTATTTTCTTGCAATTTTCTAACCTCTGATGGGTTTCTTTTGATAGCATGTGTGGAATGGTTAGATTTAGACTGATCCTTCCTTCTGCTCTTTTTGTAACAATTTAGACAAAGACTTGGAAGTGAAATATGCATGAATCTTTCTTAAAGTTTCAAACCCAGAAAAAAATATGAAGGATGATTGAGAAATGGAAGGAGCAAAAGAAAAAGGGTTTAATTAGAAATCTTCAAATGAAAAAAGCAAAATCGATTAACGCATATTGGAATCAAACCCTTTGATTCAAACTGAAAGCATAAAATTATAGAGGAAAGATCCTACCCACATGAAGCTTTGCTTTGTAAAGAAGAAAAGAACGCATACACAAAACACAATAGCACCATACTGGATTCTAAATGTATAACATTTTGTAATTGCTTTTTCTTTTTTTCTTTTGGAAAACAAATGGTTTTAATATAACAAATTCCCGCTTTCATGAAATATTGGGTTTTTGAGGGACTTTAACCTTTTGCCAACCAAAAGCACATGTAGAAGTCGTACATATCTTTGAGAGTGGGGTTTTCTACCTTTTCTTTTACTTGTAGGGGAAGGTAAGTGTTCAGTGTTCTAATCAAAATAGGTTTTCTATAAATAAATATCTTTGATTTGATTCATAAGGAAGATGTGCTGACGGTGACATAACACACTGCATAAAAGTGGAACCGTTAAAATTGAGTTTTGTGTTACTAGAAGATTCCACTTAAAACAAATAATTTTATAAGGTCAGTTTTATTTTATTGATTTGAACGTTGGCCGATTAAGAAACAACATAGAAGAAGAAGATGTCTACAATAGACAACTGAGTGTTGCAATTAAGAGAGTGGAGATGAAATGAGAATGTTGCAGTAGGCAATCTTATGATAAGATGTAGTTGGACATAAAAATAAACTCAATGTTGTATTTGTCCATAGGAGGCCAGAGAAATGAAAATGTTGTAGCGGACATATACTGGTAAGATGTTGAACATCAAAAACTCAATGTTGCTCTTCAACAAGCATTTGTCCATAGGAGGTCGTATAAATGAGAAAGTTAAGATAAACATGTGTTAAAGGCTTTATTAGACATGATACCAAATACAATAATTATGGCGTCCATGTTGAAATATGATAAATCTAAAACACGCAACGGAAACATTAAAAAATTTGATCAACATATAGCACAATGGATCAATGTACAATATAGGGGGTGTTTGTTTTATCTTTTAAAACCATCTTTTAGCTTTTTGAAGAAGATAAAAGTTAAAAGATGTTTGGTAAATACATAAAGATCTTGCAAAAGCCACTTTTTCATATAAGGAAAATCAACTTTTTGGAAAAGTTAAGTAATCGTGACTTCTTGCAACTTTTCCAAAAGGAACTTTTCCTCTCAAAAAGTTAAGCCAAACACCCCCACAGACTTAAGGAAAGATTACCTTTTGGATGATCTAGAGAACTCAAACGACAAGTCAATAGTGGAAGAAGGGCAAGGGTCGGCAAGTAAAACAATCTTTTTTCGGACACACAAAACCTTATTATTAATTGCTGACTCGGATTTTTTATGAATACATTTGTATATATTTTTGTTTTAGTTTTCTATATGATGAAAATCTTTCACGGAAGCAGTCTCCAGATCTTACGGTTGGGTAATTGACCATTTCATTTACCTCATTTGTGTGAGACTAAGATAATATTGACATCAACGCATCTGCTATAAGTTAAATGTTATTTATTTATTTCAACCGTTGAACAAAGCTCTTAAAATGTAAGAAGAAAAATCATAGATTAAGTAATGAAGTTCATTTTGGTAAATATAGACATGCCCAAAAACAATCGGTTACGCCAACGGAAAAAAAAAAAAAGCTATGCTTTATTTCTAAAGCTGGAGTCGAAAGTTTGACAATTATTAAGCTTTGCTTTTCTTTTTGGGGTGGGCGAAACTTCTTGGAGATACATTTGTCTTTAGGCTTTTAACTTTGGTGGTTGCCTCCATCTATATTATGAATTATATTATATGAGAAAAAATAGTGTATTACAGAGACCATCCTGTTATTGCTTCTTTCAATTATATATATATATATATATATATATATATATATATATATATATATATATATATATATATATATATATATATATATATATATATATATATATATATATATATATATATATATATATATATATATATATATATATATATATATATATATATATATATATATATATATATATATATATATATATATATGATGGGGGTTTTCATTTTTTTAACAAACAAGGGAATGAACGGAATTGAATTGGCTCTAAGAGTGATCTATTTTCATTTTACTTGGTGTAATTTCGTCAACTTATTTGTAAAATAACTACAACTTCCAATCAACATTTGAACTTGACGAGTACCTCCATGTGGACTCTTAAATACTTGAACTCCATTGAAACTTGGATATTGGAATTTCTCATAACTATATTGCAATTTTGTTGGTGATTTTATATAATCAATGTGTATTTAAGTGTAATGGATTGATTTGTTGACCAAAATCAATCTTGATGAATATTAAACAAGTAAGGAAAGTACAAAGTGCACACTTATTTAAGTTTATTCAAGATTTAAAGTAGACTGTCACCCCTAAACAAACGGTGGTCCGGGAGCAGCGCCCCTGATGCGGTCTAAGGGGCATCTGCCCCTGGCTTGAAATAAAATCGTTTTTTGACTTTTTTTTTTTTTTTTTTTTACCTTAATAGAAAGAACCCTGATTAGTGACAATTTTCAGACATCAAACTGTTTTAGTGACAGTTTTTCAGACATAAAATTGTGGTTTGACAGTTTTTTGATGGAAAAGGTACTTAACCAATTTTGGTCTTCATTGTTTATGGTATACTCAAAAATCATAATAATCATATTCTCTATTCTTGCTCTCATATTCTAGGTCTTATCCGATTAAAGATTGGGAGTATTACCCAAATAATTTAATCTGAAAGTGATATCACAATTCTTAGAATTTTCAAGCCTTTTTATACCCAAAACCGCTAACAATTTTTTCTCCTTATGATATGATGCACACTTTTTTTATCAGTTCATAAGCTTATAAATATAGTAGTAAATATTGCTTGTTTTGACCGGTGCTAAAAGTATGATGATTGATTTTCCTGACTTTGTTTTAGGATTGAAGAACTTGGATTCCTTATGCCTACATAGATACAAAAACAAGCTTTACCAATTGTATTTCTTGGCCATGATTATTTTCTACATGCCTAGTTGAATATGGGCTTAACCGCTTAAGGTTTTTACTGTTTATACATTTTTCATGATTATGGTCTGGAGTAGATTGTTGACATATATCTGTATATCAAATTTATCCCTACGTAAAATGGGTTTCTTTATAAACATTATTATATAACGTCTTCCATGATTTTCAGTCTTTCCAAAACTAAATTTTTTCTTGACTTCTAAAGATGAAGATACTTGGGATTTTCACGAAAGAGTGAATTTCTTTTGCAACTTTCACGCTTAACGTTTTGTTGGTAAAATGCACCATTGGATCCTTTAGAACAAACAAAAATTCACAAATTGATGGTTTAAGAAGTTGATTAATCTGTTGCAGCATTTTGAGTTAAGTCACACAGACCGTAGGTAAAAATACATCAATATTTTGTGGCATTTAACACATTTCTGGTATTTAACACATTTTTATTGTTAATACAATTTTTTATGGGTAACCCACCATAATCTCTCTTCATCTCTCAATTTACAGAAGGTAAGTGACAAATATAAGTTTCACATCAACTAGGTCTAAAAAGTCACCATTTTATTTTGATTTCATTCAGAATCTCTATAACCTCAAGTGCCAACATTTATAGTTCATATCCATGATTTCTTATAGTCTTTGGTTTAAATTTAGAAAAACACCCTTATCAAATTACAACTCTATTTAAATCTTTGAATTATTTTCTAATTTTTTAATTGAATTTTATTAAATTATATCTCTTTCAGATTAAATTTCGAACTTATTTTGTATTTTTTTTCATTATTAAATTATGAAAGATGTGTCCTAAAAGACTTTTCAACAATTTTCAATAAATAGGTAAAATTTATGTGTTTTACATTAGAAACATAAATAAATTCAACCTATATGTGCTATTTTTGAAAACTCGTTTTGTTATTTTTTTGGAAAAATCATTTCGATTCTTGAGATTATGAAATCCATTACATTTGCTTTGAAATTTTACTAATTAGGTTTTAGATAAAAGGTTAAATATGGTTTGGTGTCATCCCCTCATTTCTGATTGCCACCATGGTTTCTCCATTTTTGCAACTCTTTACTCGTAATAGCAACGTACTTGTACTTTTTGCTTTAATACAATAATTTATTCTGCAAATTGTAGGTAATACCAACTTACTTTACTCTTTTTACCAATATAGACAATGTACTTTACTTATTTCTCCTAATAGCAATATATTTAAAAATTTTTATCCTTAATAGCAACGTACTTACATTTTTTGAACTTTTTGTAACTCGATAATGTACTATAGCTCTTTACACATAATAGCATCTTTACCAATAATGCAAATATGTGACAAATAAAGTACAATGGCCATAATGGTAGAAATATGTTGTATTCACTTCTTCATTTGGTATATGCTCAAAATTTTAAAAAAACATGAAACATGGATCTTTTTCTATTAGATATTATCTACCATGTTGTTTACATGTAATGTGTCACCACAATTTGCAATTCAACTTTGTGACAACCCGAAATTTCTATTCTGAACAAACCATATCAAGTCAATAGAAGTTAGAACAGTTACAGTGAAATTCTAGACTTTTTGGTATAAGTTTGAATATTTTAGGATTTACACTTAAGGAGATATCAGGAGAGTGGATGCACTAGGGTTTTGTGCAACACTGTTATTCCAAAACTCTATGATATTAGAGTTCATTTCGGGAATAAAATATTTTCTGCCAAAAATCCTAGGACTATATATAGAAATCTGAACCATATTCATTCATTAGTTACATTTCCAACTAGAGAAAAGCCGAATTCTCTCTCACGGATCTTTGGGTTTTCATCCCAAATCGTGAGTACTTCCATCTAGTTGTATTATATAGCTTAGATTGTGCTTAATAACATCAAAATCAGATCAAAACCCCAAGATTTGAGAGTTTACCGCCCAAGACCACTTGGAGAGTAAACTCTTTTATAAGGGCCAAAGTGTGCCTAATGTCCCTCCAAGCCTTAGAACTCAACCTAGAAACTACCATGACATGTTTAGACCACAAAATCATTAAGAAACAAAGGCTAGAAGTGAGTTCACAGCCAAGGATGTTCTTGGGCCGTAAACTCCATTTTTAGGTGCCAAAACACCCTAAAAGCCTTCTTTAAGCCAAGAGACTAGTTTAGACATATACCCTAATGAGTTTAGGACTAACAAACACCATTAGAACACCAAGAATAAGGAGTTCATGGCCCAAGAAGTTCCAGGGTCGTGAACTCCAAACAATAGTGCCAAATGGTGCTATAAACTCTTCTAAAGCCTTGTACAATAGCCTAGTTTAGTTCCTAGTTAAATTAGGGACTTGAAAACACCACAAACACCCATCCAAGGGAGATTACAGCCGTAATCTCCATGGGATTTGGTCTCAGGGCCATAAACTCCTAAAAGGAGTTATATAATGCCCTAAACTCTTCCATAGACCAAGCCATTAAGTACAAATGCTTCTTAGGGTCTTGTAGAGCATCAAACACAAATTGGTCACATATGTATGAGCTTACGGCCGTAAACTCATGAGTTTACGACCGTAAACTCATTTGTTAGTGTCATTAGGGCCGTGAACTTCATGGTGGAGTTTTCCTTGAGCCCTTCACACAATAGCTTCCCCTACAAACACTTAGATGCAGTCCTAAAGGCTAATAACACTTGATAAAGGTGTTTAGCATGTCCTAGGGTGTCTTGACTTGTTTATTAGTTGTTTATAGACTAATTTGTTACATATATGTGATATTATATGTTAACTAGGATCATAAGTGTGTTCAAGACTTCACTTGACACCTAGCAGTCCTACCTCTTCAGTTCATCCGTATCACCCACAACAGGTGAGTTCATACCCCTTAATCAATGTTTAAATGATTTTAAATGCTTTAATGGGGAGGAATACAAGTAGAAAACAATATGTTATTAAATCACTCATATGTATTTTATAACTGTGTTTTCATCCAGCAGATTTCACATACTTCAAAATGTGATGCATGAAATGGATTCCTATCTTAAAATACCTTGGTAACAAAAGTATTAGTTTTGAAATGTTTATTAAAATGACATCAAGTCATTTTTAATTATTGTTCAAAACTCTTAGATGTCTTATAAAACCATATTTTTACCTTCTTGAACAAAACTATACTTATACACTTATGTTCTTATATATGTATTGATGTTATAGTTTTCATCCTTCATTCAGTTTCCCACACTCTTGTGTAGCAAGGGTGTATAAACCTACTTGAACAACCAATTACCTTCCAGTTACTATCATAGGGATAGTTAGAACATACACAACATTATTCCTATTACAAGGAATTACACCAGAGTCAGTTCATTCATGAGTCTATAATATACATTACATGATACATGAGTACGTTTACATATGCTTACATGATACATGAACACGTTTACATGGAGACGCTTACATGATTACGTTTACATAGATACATTTACCTGTATACTCTTACATGAATACTTGTATCTCGATTCACGAGGATGATTTATTAGTACCTTCTGTGTAAATTGTCCTGCCTATCCCAGTTCAACGGGATATCTAGATGGGACTAACCATTCCGAAGCCCAGCTATTAGCACCAGTGGTTGATGAACATCTACGAATGCCTACGGTTATTACTTATATTAGAATACTTTTACGGGACTAACCATTCCTCGAGCCTACTGTTCGCTACAGAGGTTGATGAACATCTACGGATGCCTACGGTTAATACTTATATTAGGAATGCAGTTACGGGACTAACCCTTCCTCCCACCTGCTGTAGCTACAGAGGACAATTGAACAATCTATGGATGTTCAAAGGTTATACATTTCGCTTTCTGCGATGTCGTGTTATTCCTAATACAAAAGGATAACACTTACATGATTATATTTTTCCTATTTACTTTACTTTGTGATACATTCACATAAACGATGAGTTAGACTAAGTATTGTTTGTAATAGTCAAAAAGAAGGAAAAACTATCATTATCCTAGCAAAACATTCGGGTCTTGGTAGAAGACTATTATATTCTTTTCCTATTTACTTTATTTTGTAATACATTCACATAAACGATGAGTTAGACTAAGTACTATTTGTAATAGTCAAAAAGAAGGAAAAACTATCATTATCATAGCAAAACATTCGGGTCTTGGTAGAAGACTATTATATTCTTTTTCCTATTTACTTTATTTTGTGATACATTCACATAAACGATGAGTTAGACTAAGTACTGTTTGTAATAGTCAAAAAGAAGGAAAAACAATCATTATCATAGCAAAACATTCGGGTCTTGGTAGAAGACTACATTGCATACTAGTAGGAAATAAGAGATTTTCTAGGGTTTTCATACTTATATCAATTGTTTCATTTAAAGATTTACAAGGAAATTCATAATAGCTTTCCAAAACAAGACAATGACACTTAAATACTTATGAATTCACCAGTTTTAGGCTGATACTCGCTTTCAAAATAACTTGTATTCTCAGGTCACCAGTTAGACAGGTACGATGACCAGACTTTGAGAAGACGGAGCACAGACAAGACTCGTCTTATTTTGATTATTCATTTTATTATTGTACATTATGAAAGAACACACATGTATTAAAACTTTA